>NW_026922499.1:5000-20312 GCF_032062105.1 Saccostrea cuccullata | reverse complement strand
TAAATAATTATAAAAATTCAGTTTATTTCAAATGTAAATGGTATATTTACAATTTTTCCTCATGAAAAAGCCTTGTTAATGTCTATCAATTATAATTTAAGCCCAGTAAGTAAATTGTGAAAATTTTAGCAAGTACGCTGTATGCTGTGCAAATAAACTTATTGAAGACTAGTGTAACTGGAATTCCGATGAAAGTGGTTTAAATGCAGTTACAAATCTTATACAGTGAAACCTGTCTAATCCGACATGCACTGGGAGAAAAAAGTTGTGTCGGAAAAGACAGTGTGCCTGATTCTACAGTGTTAAAAACATGGAAAATAGTAAAATACGAAAGAAATTTAATGTCGGAATTCACATTGTGTCGGAATATTCAGGTGTCGAATAAGACAGTTTTCACTATTATATAAATATTAGAGTTTAAGTTTATGACGAACTATTTAACACAAGATAGGATCGTAACAATTTCAGAGAAAAATTACTGTACTAAACATATGATAATTTCTTGTAAGAAAAACCATCTCTTCTAGTTTCAGTTTCAGTTGTGTTATACGACTCAAGCTCAGTAAATCAAGCTCAGTAAATGAAAAAAATAGAGTAATAGGTTTAACCCTTCCAATTACTGTAGAAACATTACAAACACTAGACTTTGAAATCATTCTTAAAGATAAAAATGAAATCAATGTAACTTAACGTTTTCGATGGAGTAAACGTGACTTTACTCCCATGCGTAGTTCAAAAATGCATTATAAACTGTCAAAAATAGGAAAACATCTCATCTTAAGCTACTCTATCATAGCTGAGATGCAGGTAGTGGATGGATGTTAATCCACAAAATGAGAGAGAGAGAGAGAGAGAGAGAGAGAGAGAGAGAGACTTTACATAATGTTACCTGCACTACCCATGCCATATTGTTTTTATTTACTGTAACTGTACTTGTTTTATATCTTTTAATACTTAATTATTCAAGAAAATCTCTTCATTTCAACATTCTATTATCTCCTTCAATTGGCGTAATATAAAACAACAAAAATATTGCTTTTGGTACCTTTTATTAAACACGTGCAAGTCCAGGTGATCATACAAACCCATTATGAAGAGCATTTTTTCAGTGCTGGCTAAACAACATGAAAAATACTAAAGAAATTATATGTTTAAAATTAATTAACAAGAAATTGAAATGTATCAAAACTTTTCTTTTTATTTTAACAATATTTTTCCGCTTCTCAGATTGAACAAATTTAGTTTAACAAAAATTTCCCACAAAAAATACATCACAACGAAGTTAAAGTTAGGGGCACAGTACTTAGAGAAATAGTCTTTAAATAGTAGATAATGACTAATAACCACACTCAATAGATCCAGCTTTGAGATTAAATCCATTGGATACAAGTAAACTTCTGCAAAGTACGTACATAGAATCGATGACTTTGTAAATAAACAACAACAATAGGAAGAAATTAGCAATGTTGTCATTAAGTAAGCAGAATAAACAAACAAGTCGTTTCCTCTTCCGTTGAGATAATTTTTGTTTTGATTTTACGACTGTTTACCACCTAGGAAAGGTTATAAATTCTCCAAAATTTACGATCAACAGCTTTTGTTTATCACAAAGAAACTCCCGAGTTGTAATCTACTAACTCCTGTTAAGATGTACCAGCTTAATACTGGAAATCCATTTAATGTCTACAATTGATTGCAATAACTTGACCATCCCATGAAATAACCAGCTTAAGCAATGAAAATTTGAGTGTGGCCTTTCAATAATGTCACATAAAAATCATGCAATGTGTAATACTTGTCAAAATAAACAAAAACCAAGAGTACTTCTAAATCTTAAATTAAAAAAAATGTTTGTAACTGGTTTTAAGCTTACATACAATATTACTTTCTATATTAAAATACTTTCCAGATTTATTGTTTAGAGTGGAATAATTTTACATTTAAAGAAGAAAATTGTCAATCATACTCGTCTCCACTTTTGAAAAAAATGCCACATTTTTCTTGCGTATGAGATTATTACTGAAAAAAACAGATTGATTCAAAATATTCGTATTGTATCTCGATATCAATAAAGTATTGATTAATGTTTGCTAGTTTCCAGGTGCAGATTGTGTAATTTCGATAAAATAGTTTTCCATTTCGAGTATAATTGCAAAGAAAATACCACAGGTATGCAAAGCAATGTACTATCATATTCTTGGGAAACGCGCTTCTTAAACGTACTTTTTAATATCGTAATGTGGGAATGATGAATATAAAATAAAAACATACAATTAAAACAACATTAATTGTTTATCAACTAGAAACTATCAGATTAGATGACGTTTTCTTCCAATACACTACTTATAACTGTATCTAAAAAACAACTAAAACGCAATTATTAATAATACTCATGTTAATAATTAAGAAAAACCCAAAACAAATGCAGATAAAGTAACACTATTAATATTAGCAATTTCAAAGTTTTTTTTTTAAAAAGATGTCCGTTACTGTGAAGATAGTTTTCGGAAGATAATCGGTAATTTTGAGACTGTTCACATTTTGAGATAAAAATTGATTTGAGGCTTAATACATGTAGGAAGAAAAAGGCAATTCAAGATGATTCAGCTTATAAAGTATACTGAACCATTCAATCCCTGCAGACCACAGAAAATGGTACTTGTAATCATACCAATCCCAAATGTACAGTTGCATAATATGCCTTGCTACAAATACTGCAATTTTATACTTCAGCTTTCCTCTCAATAATGAAGTATTAAGTAGTACATTGATTGCAATTCCACAGCTGATTATATTTGATATCCTTGTTGATGTTTTACTCTTTGTATGAATTTTTCTTCAACGATGAAACATCTTACAATAACTCCGAGTAATACACAGAGAGCAAGGCAAAACAAAACCTCAACCACCATTAAACAAACCACAGACCCCATAAGACATCAGTTGTAGGAGCAGGTGCCTGGGAACAGTAAATATCCCTGTCCAGGAACGGCCACATTCGCTGCAAGCGTTGGTCAGGTGAACGATGAAATATATGGAGATAACAAACAGTATTCGAGCTCTAAAGTCCATTTAACAACACAAATAGAAGCAGAGCAAACACGGACCTCCAAAAATCAGAGGTGGGATTGGATGCCATTGAGGCGTGAGCATCCCCCGACGACCAGTCACACCCGGCGTGTGCTCCTTGTCATGATCGAGAAATAACGGAACATCTGATGTCAATTCAGTAAGTAAATAATGGTCTAACAATTAGTTTGAAAAACGTCAGTCAGCATTTGACTTATTGTTAAGTTGTACATTGAATCGACCATAAATTTACGAAATAATGAATGTAAACAAGAATGCTGATATTCCTGTTTCATCAACTTGTTTGTCAGTAACTTATCACTTTTAAAAAATTGTTCATTCGTAGAGCATGTTCCTACGTCTCGAATCAATATAGAGATATAACTCCTGTATATAGGTGATGAAGGTATATTGCTGCATAAGTAAGGGAAGTGGACAATTGAAAAAAAATAACGACATCTCGTTTGTCATAAAGTTTGGTTGTTAGATTACCAATAACGTCCTTTTCAAGTAAAATATCTAAATGTGAAACAGATTTTTTTAGATTCTGTGGTATCTTTAACCTCAAACTCACCGGGATATATCGTATCGACATAAGAATGGAAACAACCATCGTTAATTGACAATAGGTCGTCGATATATCTAAATGTCGAGTTGAAGGTCACGGCAATTGTTTTCTTCTTTTCACGGGACAATTTCTGCTTCATATGAATACAAAATAGGTCTGCTAATAACGGGGCGCAATTGATACGCATAGGAAATCCAATAGATTGTTGGAAAACCTGGCCTCCAAAAAAAAACAACCACATAGATATTGTCAATCAGAAGCTCAAGCATCTTCTTTATATCAACTTCAGAGTACTTGTGTGTACAATAAGAAGGTTTTTAACGAAAGAATTTTGCAAATGACCTATGACAAGGTGAATAAATTCCATTTTCATTCAAAAAGCATCTGTCAATGATATAAAAAAGCCTGGAATTTAATTTATCGTTAAGAATGATATAAAAAAAAGTTGAAAACTCGTAAGTTTTTGAAGTTGTTGTTTTTGGTAACATTTTATGACTTCATATTTACCAAAAGTTGCTTGGAATTTTTAAGTATCCACATCTCATTTACACCACTTCTGGAATATATTGTTGCAATATAATTGAAAATGGTTTATCAATAGCCTAACGAAAATATACGACTCTGACACCAAACAAGACATAAAAAACATATTAAATAGCGAAATTTATCAATGAAAAAACCGAGTCACTTCCTTTGCCAGTGATGTCTATAATCGTCAGTAAAATTTATAGTATTCTATTGATATGCGAGAGAATAAATAATTCATAAAATTTTCCTTGAGCAAAATTCATCCATATAGTTTCAAAGTAGGATGAACATGTTCACAAGTTCACAATTTAAAAGACAAGTCAATACTATGATGACTAACAACTTCGAACAAGATTAGATCTGAAATACGTGATGTTGAGTATCTTTGCCTCTGACCTAAAAGACCAAAAAAAAAAAAAAAAAAAAAGAAAGAAAAAAAAAGCGAATCCGATGCCTATCTGAGAGACTAAGAGAATAGTGATATTTATCAATTAATAGATATCTCAAGAGTTGAATTTATTGTCATACAAATTATCATTGAAATGATGAAAAAGAAAGAGGAAAAAAAAATTGCCTCTCGTTTTTTGCCTTGAGACATGTGTAGAATTCTAATCGTACACGTGTTTCCGACTAGATCGGTACAATACTTTTAACATGATGATCCTCGTAGGTTACATTTTTCACAATTTTCCTCAGAAAGAAAAACATTGTAATTTGAGGTGGCAACCTTAATCTATAACTAACAAGCTTACATACAGGTAAATATCAGTATCTCGAACATGGGATATCTCGAATACCCCGCTTATGTCGAAGTCGATCGCCGGTCCCGGCCGTTTTCTCTATATTTATGATTTAAATAACACCTGATATCTCGAACACGGTAATCTCGAATATCCCGCTTATGTCGAAGTATATTCAAAGTCCCAAGCCCTTTTTTACCTGGCTTATCTCGAAGTGCAGTGAATTTCTCGGTCTACTGAACACACCTGGCGTCGTGACTTCAAATATTGTCGCCAGTGGCTATTAATTAACTCTTTCAAACCGGGAGAATCTTAATTAATCCCAAGCTCATGTTGGGTATCTGTGGCAGGTTAATTGCAATTGGTATCACAGCTTGGGTATTTGGTGTAGTCTACGACCGATAAAACAAACCACTTGGCAGCAATTCAGAAATGAAAACAGACAGTATTACTGATATTGCATTTAATAATATGCTCTGTATAATTAAAATCGTAAATTCATAAAACACAAAGACTTTTCACGATAATCTTAAATTAAACAGTTAAGTTGCAGTGCATAATGCAAAGTGCAGTGATTGATTACATTCATGTTTATCTGCGTATAAATAGATAACCTTGACCGCCATTTGCATTATTGTTAGTTTCGTAAACTATATGTTCTTTAGTAGTACTGCGTAATGTAATACATGTAAACTATTTATAATACTCAAGTACACAGTTTAAATGCTTATTATTTTTTTTTGTGTTCTAAATGACATTTTCTATCAAATAATGTTGTTAAAAAATTCGTCTTTTTCCTTTCTTAAGGAGAAGGTTCTTCAACTATAAATTAAGCTAATGATACATCCCGATTGACGTCGTAAGCATGGCCTGGAAAATGTAAAATCGCTGTATATGCAACTAGATGCTGTCATGAGACAGTAATACCCGCACTAAGGTGTTTGCCTCTAAATGCACACTTCTTCATATTGGGCTTTACCACGGAAAAAGTCAATATAATTCAATAATTTACATAATACATGTATTCTTCAAATTGAGCATAATATGCTCAGGTGACCATGTAGCTGCAGATCTGCAGCGTTATGGTTTTATATATTTGTCTTTGACCATAACGCTACAGATCCCCATATGCAAAAAAGGTGCAATTTACGGCGCAATATTTTTTTGCGCACTTTTGGGCAGAATTTCTCCATTTTCTAGCATTGGTCAATCAACTACCTTTCATTCCCTAATTTTAGACACATTCTGTAGTCAAAATGTATATTTTGTCCACCTCTCAGCCATTTATAGTCATCTCTACAGGCAATAAACCCGCTTGATTTGAATTTTATGCAATCTAACAAATTTTAATCAAGCGAGTTTATCTCGTGTAGAGACGAATATAAAACGTTTGGAGATGGATAAAATATACAGATTAGTTAAATAATGTGCCTAGAATTAGGGGGTGAAAGGTAGTAAATTGACCGATGCTGGAAAGTGGAGAAATTCTCCCTAGAAGTGCGCAAAAAAAAATATTGCACCGTAAATTGCACCTTTTTTGCATTACAGGATCTGTAGCTTTATGGTCAAAGACTAATATATAAAACCATAACGCTATACAGATCTGCAGCTAGTGACCATGTTACCCATGGGCCTCCATCTTATAGGTATTTCATATTCTTTATTCATTACCAGTCGGAAATTAGACAACAGAATTAAATTAATGATGTAAATTAGGTTTGATAAGGGGGGGGGGTGGCACATAATTGGAACTTTTAAATATATTTTCTCATATAGATTAACAACAAATAATATTATTCAAATTAGTGTAAAGCGTTTTTGATGAATTTTTCAAAATGTGCAAAGTTTATTTATATTTGATTAGGCAGAAACTTCTTGAAAGCTGCCATATACACAATCAATTTAGTCAACCCCGACCCCTCTCCCATCAACACACACACAAACACACCTTATTTGCCTGTTTTTGGAAATAGGCCTAGATGGCAAAGTTAAATAAAACATGTTTTGTAAATGATAATTTTCAATTTGTTCTTGCACTATACATGTATCTGAACACCTGCATCACACTGGGCTTGCGTCACGTACCCAACTTAAGTACTAGTTTTACCACTGGCATTATCATTTTAGATTTCACTGCACGTGCAGTAGGCTACTAGTGTGCATCATTGCATATATGTCAGTAGGAATTATTTTATTTTGTGTTTTAACTGGATTATATTTCATGAAGATAACAGTGCCTAAATAATGACAATCGGTAAGTACAAGTTTTGGTATAGATTTGGGTAAAATAGTCTGAAATGCAAACGGTTAGGTTGATCAGCATCGGATGACCTTTGATCCTTTAAACTTACAATAGACGAATTTCACAATCTGAAGAGTTATCCCCCGTTATCAACGTTACATTCAGTTACAAGATCAGAATTTTTTTTCTGGGAGGGAGGTGGGGGAGGGGGGGGTTTCCAGACCAGAATTAGCCTGGTTCCCTGTCCCTGTTTTGCTTTATATACTCCGCGTCACTAGGGCCAGGTGGAGTACAATGGAATCCACCTGGCTCTCCTGCCTTGGCAAGGATGAGACAGGGGACCAGGCTAGACCAGAATTTCCCGAGAAGCAAAAAAAAAAAAAAGAAGTTATGGTTGGGTCTGTTTTCTAGGGTGGAGGGACACTTAGGGCATCCAAAGTCATTTTTATTTCCTCCAGTATATATTATAGTCCTGCAAATTCCAAGGGGGGGGGGGGGTGTTGAGGGGGGGATCTCCCAATCCACTTCCCTGTCCCTGTAATGACAAATGATCATGTGACTCCTAAATAGTAGGAAACTTTTTCCATTTCACTATATATAATTTTGTTTCTTGTGTTATTATGTTACCGGTATGTAAATTTAATGGTATAAAGGTTATGAACCCCTAGAGGTCATCCCCACTTTCCTAATGAGCTGAAATGTTCACAATATGACTGCATTAAATTGAATAAAAGTGCATCAATGATAAGATTACTTGACATTTTATTCATGAATTTGTGTCAACCTATCTTCCTAGAATTAGGAATGAAAATCATTCAGAGACGGACCACATTAAACTATTTGTATAAACATTTTTTTTTAAATGTAAAAACAAGTAATAGTTTGCATACATGAACATTGAACAGGGGTCTGGGAAGGGGTGAGGGGAAGGATCGAGTTAATATTTCTTTATATACGTCTTAATGGTTGAAAACTCCTAAAATGAATGTTGACCTCAAATCTAACTTGTCCTCATTATTTTTCAAGTGGTGGTGTCTCCATATGAGTGAAAAATACCTGAGAGGGATGTTTAACAACAAACAAAATGACATAAAAACACAATATTGATTTGCGTTAAGAAATATGCAGGGGATTTTTTCCATCGTAAATCTTCTTCTCAAGAACAGCAAGGGCATTATTGTCCCCCATTTTGGGGAAAGGGAGGGGACATTAAATCTCATTTGTCTGTCAGTGTGTCCATCTTATTTACAGCTAGTATGTGCATCTGTCACAATAAATTTAACCTTGGTCATAACTTTTGAATAATAAGAGATTGTGCTTTCATATTTCACATGTGCATTACCACAAAACTTTCTAAATACACTATGATTTTTTAACCGAAGTGAGACCTTGACCTTAAAGTTTTACCTACTTTCCAAAAAATAACATTTTAAATTGATCATTTTGAAAGAGAAAAGAAAGGGCATTCAAATTATACATGTTTATTACATGTGAAAAGACTTTTCAAAATATATCATGACTTTTGACTCTGTGACCTTGACCTAGAAGTTTAACCTACTTTTCAAAAATATTATATTGTATATATAACTTTTGATTCAAAAGAGATAGGACTTTCATATTTGACATGTACATTACCTGCAACAAAATGTTTCAGAGCATGCTATGATTTTTCCCCTTTGACCCAATTTTCAAAAATTGATATATGATAGGGGTGCATATTTGACACACAATCTGCCATAAATTATGGCATCCCATTCACTAAAACACAGAAAGCAGAGGACTACAATTCTTTGAATTTGCTTGTATAATCTTGATAGATGGAAACATCCTCATATAATGTAGATTCAAGTTTTTTATGCCACACAATGATTAGGAATACATACATGTATAGTTTTTGTCATGTCCGTCCTCCACCCTTCCATCTGTCTTTCCATCGGGCTCAAAGAAACTTTCTAGATATTTTTATCAAAGTTCATATGTTGATGCATACTGATGTAAATATCCACCGGCAGCAATATTTATTGACTTTGACTTTTCCTTTGACCTTCACATAACTTTTCTTTAAATTAGTGTTTAGCTTTATTTTAAAGAAACCGTTCAAGTTGTGTTATGAAACTGCACATGATGATACATACTGATGTAAGCTTTACAATGCTTCACTCTTTTTTACCTTGACCATTCCTGTGACCTTGACCTCACTTTTCTAAAATTAATGTCTAGAGCAGTTTTGAATAAACAATTCAAGATATATTTATCAAACTTCATATGCTGATACATACTGCTGAGAGCTATTAATACATCAACTCATTTTGACCTTGTATTTTCCTTTGACCTTGACCTCACTTTTTAAATTATGTGTTTATCTAAGTTTTAAATAAACCATTAATTATAGTTTTATCAAACTTCATATGCTAATAGTAAATTCATACTGATGTAAGCTTTTCAACTGCAACAACATTTTGGCCCAAACCTTTCCTTTGACCTCTCTTTTTTTTAGAAAAGGTGTTAAGCTCAGCTTCATTAAATCATTCAAGATATTTTTATCAAACATAATATGCTGATATGTATTAGTGAAGCTACTCACCTGCATCAAAAACTTCACCTTGCACATTCCTGTGACCTTGACCTCCATCCTTTTTAATTTGTACTTCGCTTAGTTTTAAAGAAATGATTTAAGACATTTTTAAAACGTCATATTTCGACCCCCATTTGACTCCCCAGGGCAAAATCAAAATTCCAAAACCCTGCTGTACATCAACATGACACTACCAACAATCTCCTAAAAGTTGATTAGGCTACTGTGTAAAATGTAAGAGGAGTTCAGGGAAGACGGGGCTTTTTGCATAAAAAACGTCATTTTTCGACCCCCATTTGACTCCCCAGGGCAAAATCAAAATTCCAAAACCCTGCTGTACATCAACATGACACTACCAACCATCTCCTAAAAGTTGATTAGGCTACTGTGTAAAATGTAAGAGGAGTTCAGGGAAGATGGGGCTTTTTGCATAAAAAACGTCATTTTTCGACCCCCATTTGACCCCCCGGGGCAAAATCAAAATTCCGAAACCTTACTGCACATCTACATGACACCACCAACCATCTCCCAAAAGATGATTAGCCTACTGTGTAAAATGTAAGAGGAGTTCAGGGAAGACGGGGCTTTTTGCATAAAAAACATCATTTTTCGACCCCCATTTGACCCCCCGGGGCAAAATCAAAATTCCGAAACCTTACTGCACATCTACATGACACCACCAACCATCTCCCAAAAGATGATTAGCCTACTGTGTAAAATGTAAGAGGAGTTCAAGGAAGACTGGGCTTTTTGCATTAAAAACATCATTTTTCGACCCCCATTTGACCCCCTGGGGCAAAATCAAAATTCCGAAACCTTACTGCACATCTACATGACACCACCAACCATCTCCCAAAAGATGATTAGCCTACTGTGTAAAATGTAAGAGGAGTTCAGGGAAGACTGGGCTTTTTGCATAAAAAACGTCATTTTTCGACCCCCATTTGACCCCCTGGGGCAAAATCAAAATTCCGAAACCTTACTGCACATCTACATGACACCACCAACCATCTCCCAAAAGATGATTAGCCTACTGTGTAAAATGTAAGAGGAGTTCAGGGAAGACGGGGCTTTTTGCATAAAAAACGTCATTTTTCGACCCCCATTTGACCCCCCGGGGCAAAATCAAAATTCCGAAACCTTACTGCACATCTACATGACACCACCAACCATCTCCCAAAAGATGATTAGCCTACTGTGTAAAATGTAAGAGGAGTTCAGGGAAGACGGGGCTTTTTGCATAAAAAACGTCATTTTTCGACCCCCATTTGACCCCCCGGGGCAAAATCAAAATTCCGAAACCTTACTGCACATCTACATGACACCACCAACCATCTCCCAAAAGTTGATTAGGCTACTGTGTAAAATGTAAGAGGAGTTCAGGGAAGACGGGGCTTTTTGCATAAAAAACGTCATTTTTCGACCCCCATTTGACCCCCCGGGGCAAAATCAAAATTCCGAAACCTTACTGCACATCTACATGACACCACAAACCATCTCCCAAACGATGATTAGCCTACTGTGTAAAATGTAAGAGGAGTTCAGGGAAGAAAAGTGTGACAGACGGACGGACGGACGGACGGACGGACATGAGTAACAACAATATACCCGAACTTTCTTTAGAAAGTGCGGGTATAATAAGGCATGTATATTAAACTGTTTTAGAATTATACACGATAAAGAAAACGACAACATTGTCTTTCTTAATATTTATTGCGAATATGTTTTAGTCTTTACCATAAAGACTACATGTTTGGTAATACAGAATAGTGTTATGCATGAAGATACATGTATATGCGAAAAAAATCCCGGGAAATTATTGATTCGACTTTGGAAGATAACTTTGGATATCTCGAACCCCCGCAGATCTCGAAGTCATGTCCAGGTCCATTCAACTTCGAGATACTGATATTTCACTGTAATTTTGTTTTAATCTGTAAACTTAACGCGATGACATATATACTTCCCACTTTTTAAGGTCGAAAAATATAAACAATAACGGTAAACTTGCTGACTGAGTTTTAAAAATATATCAAAGTATCATTGCTTACATCTAGTTGTACTTATGACCTTGTTTACACCGGAACAGCTGATAGCACTAAAGAAAAACTAGATGCTGTCATGAGACAGTAATACCCGCACTAAGGTGTTTGCCTCTAAAAACACAATCCTACGGGCGGCTTACCAAGGAAAAAATCAAAATAATTCTATATAATTCAGGCACGTAGCATCGTTTTTGAAAGTGGGGGGGGGGGGGGCAACCTGAGAAATTTTTTTTTAATAACCTAAAAAAATTAACAAGGAAAAAAAATGAAGGGGGGGGGGGTAGTGGCCACTTTTTTTCAAGGCAAAATTACTTTCACTTCCAGTTTTTTCCCATATTTCCTTGCAATGTATATACTGTGGTAAAAAGTGGGGGGGGGGGGGGGGCAACCATATTTTCAATGGACATTTTATTATAGTAAAGGTAATGTTGGGAAAAAAGGGGGGCAGCCCCCCCCCCCCCCCCCGGTTTCTACGTGCCTGTAATTTACATGTATTCATCAAATTGGGTATGAAATTATCCCTGTGACTTATAACTCAGAACCTCTTATATTTATTTTACATGCTTAATTCATTATATACCAGTTTGAATTCTATTAATTTAGATTTTGATAAATGTTTTGCTCATAATAGGACCTTTTTAAATTTACTAATCCCCCCCCCTTCTCGACACCACAATCACACAGTACATACATTTGGGAATAGGCTAGATGGAAAAGGTTTGTTAAAACATTGTTTGTTATGAATTAATTTAAAATTTGTTCTTGACATGTAAATTCTACATCACATCACGTTGCGTCACCCATTATCATATTTTTAGATTAAACTCCATTCGGTACACCTCGGCCAATTCCCACTTCATCTGATAAGGTGACGGAATCGATGGCACGAAGGTTTTCCGAATGGAATATCATTATAACATGCTGCAGAATGGTGTGCTTTGGATTAATTCATTTTGTGTTATAATATGGATTTATATTTCATGAAGTTTACAAGACCTATGGAGGTCGGTAAGTACAAGTTTAAGTATAGTGGGGGGTAAAATAAACCCAAACGATTAGGTTAAAGTTCAAAAAGGGTCAAAGATCATCGCATGCAACACTAGACGAATTTCATATTGTGAAGTTATCTCCCCTTGTCGATGTGACATTCAGTTACTGCCAAAACTGGTGCGGATCCAGATTTTTTTTTCGGGAGTAGGGTGGGGGGTTCACATCTCAGTCAAAAAATTCATGCCTAGAATTTCCTGACAAGCAGGAGAAAAAAACTCATACACTGAAAACAAATAAACAAAAAAAACCCCAATGTTTTCTTAGTTAGGGGGAGGATGTCCAAAGTCATTTTTTATTTGCTTCAGTATATAGTCTTGTTTAATAACAAAGGAAATTCCAGGGGGTGGGGGGTGGGGGGAGGGCCAATCTCCCTACCCACTCACTATCAATGAAATAACAATATATTTTGTGATTCCAATTAAATAGTATATTTTTTTCCATTTGACTAATTATGTACATATTTTGTTTCTTGTGTTTATATTATGTCTTTCTATTTGTCTGCAGAAATTATAACCTTGCCCATAAGTTTTAAGTGGGATGGGCTATACAATTGGCTTCCACATTTTATAGGTTTATTTCTTGTGACAATTAAGACCTTTTATTTGGGTACCATTAATTTTTACCTCTGATCACTTGACCTAGAATACACATTTTTACAAGAAAAATACCCAACTTTAAACTTGGCTTAAATTTTGATCAGTAGGTGCTAGGGCTTTCATGCTTAACATGTGTATTCATTGTGAACTGTCAACAGGTATAAATATGTTTGACCTTGACCGTAGAGTTTGAACCACTTAAAAAATTAACCTTGGCAATTAACTTTTGAAGAGGAAGTACTAGGGATTACTTATTTCACATGTGCATTCCTTGTGACAAGACTTTTTTCTGATACCAACAATTTGAATCCTTTGACCTTGACCTTTGAGTTTGACATATATTTGAGAAACTTCAACCTTCGCCATAGGCTACCAGACAGGGACATAAGTGTTTCACAAACACATCTTGTCTTCATTATTATTTGGTGGTGTCTCCATATGACGGAAAAATTCCAATGAGAGATGTATTCACAACAAACAAATTACTAAAGAAAATATAAAACATGAATATGTTGGTCATGCATATCTCTGCATGAAAAAAAAACAGCTTTCAAGTACTGCAACCATATTGTAACCCTTTCAAAACACTCATTTGAGCTTTTCTGGTTTCCTTGTCATATAACGTCTGTTGGACATGTTTTCCATCTGTTTGTCTGAAAACTTTTTACATTTTTAACTTTTCTAGAACCACTGGTCCAATTTTACCCATGCAATTCATATAGAAATATGTACATTTGTATGTCAGACTGTTCTTCTGTCTGAATAAAATTAACCTTGGTTATCACGGTCATATCTACTGAATGAGAAGAGACAAGGCATTCATATTAAACTTATGTACTAGTATTTACCTGTGAGAATGGCATGGTTTTTTTTTTACATATGACCTAGAAGTTTGACCTACTTGCAAAAAAATTAAATTGTTATAAATTCATCATTTTGAAAGAGAAAAGTTAGGGCATTCATATTATAATGCATGTATATTATTACCTGTGATAAGACCTTCCAAATGAATCATGACTTTTACTCTGTGACCTTGACCTTGAAGCCTAACCTACTTTTCAAAAATGTTGCATTTGCTTATAACTTTTGATTGAGATGAGATATGACTCTCACATTTGACATGTACATTAATTACTCATAAAAATTCAAGCTGTTTTCCAGCTTGCAATGTTTTTTATGCCCTTTCGATAGATCCCGGGCGTATATTGTTTTTGTCCTGTCTGTCTGTTTGTCTGTTTATCTGTTTGTCTGTTTGTCTGTCGTCAACTTTAACCTTGGCCATAACTTTTGAACAATAAGAGATAGAGACTTCATATTTGGTATGCTTACTCCACTAATAAAGTCCTTTCAAATGAAATCAAGGTCAATGACCTTGTGACCTTGACTGTGACCTATATGGGTATATGCTAAAAATAGCTTTTTCCACTGTTTGTCATAACTTTTTAACCATAAGAGATAGGGGCTTCATATTTGGTATGCATACTCCAGTAATAAAGCCCTTTCAGTTGACAACAAAGTCAATGATCTTGTGACCTTGACTGTGACCTATATGCTAAAAATAGCTTTTTACACTTTTTGCCATAACTTTTGAATCATAGGAGATAGGGACTTCATATTTGAGATGCATACTCCACTGATTAAGTTCTTTCAAATGACACCACGGTCAATGACCTTGTGACCTTGACTGTGACCAATATGCTAAAAACAGATTTTTTGAACTTTGTTGCCGCCGGGCCCATAGTGACTTTCACAAACACATCTTGTTACTCTTTAACATTGATGTTTTACATAATTTTCAAGATATTTAACTCTCCTCAAAGATGATTAGGCTTCTGAGTAACATTAAGGAGGACTTCAGGAAAGACAGGACTTTTAGCACAAAAAATGTCATTTTTCCAA
>NW_026922499.1:0-2500 GCF_032062105.1 Saccostrea cuccullata | reverse complement strand
TAGCATTACCTAGAGACTTCAATGTACAAGAAACTAACTAAAGAAACAACCTAATATTACAACTGGAATAAGTAACCAAAGTTATAAAAAAAACGCTCGACCCCAAGAACTCTGCCATTTTAAAGTTTTACTTGTTATAACTTTTGAATCGGCTTAAATGGTTTCAGAAACTACATGCTTTCTTTGGTCTCTTTCCCAATATTTGCTCTACCATTTGTCAATGAAAAAAGTATCAAAATAGATGAGATTTAAAATTCCTTATGGTATTAAACATATTTTGATATTTCTGTATTTTTCCTATTTATCTTACATTTTCACCAAATGTATTTTTTTAAAATATCTTGATCAAGACCTCACACTAGATCCTTGCATTGAGAAATCCTGTAAAATGATATAAGATAACAACAAACAGTAATCAAGTGAAACATATGGATATAACAAACAGTATTCAAGCTCAGAAGTCCATAAAACAATACAAAATAGGAGCGGAGCAAGCATGGACCTCCAAATCATTGGAGGTGGGATTAAGTGCCATGGAGGAATGAGCATCCCCTGCCGACCGGTTACACCCGCCTTGTGCTCCTTGTCATAATCGGAAAATAATGGGAAAATCCAACGTCAGTTCAGTATGTAAATACTAATGGACTAACAATTAGTATGAAAAACCACAGGCACCTGAAGTATGGATAATACCCCCCCCTTTTTTTATGAAAAAAAATGTAAGAGTGTATAATATCTCAAAAATATAAAATTTCCCCGTCAAACACATCTATATGTCGTTATATGCAAGCAGATTGTACTTTTTCTCACGTTTAAAGAATGGCCTTATTCGGTATAATAAAAATACACGTATTTTTATTATACCGAATAAGGCCATTCTTTAAACGTGAGAAAAAGTACAATCTGCTTGCATATAACGACATATAGATGTGTTTGACGGGGAAATTTTATATTTTTGAGATATTATACACTCTTCCATTTTTTTTCATAAAAAAAAGGGGGGGGTATTATCCATACTTCAGGTGCCTGTGTGAAAAACGTCAGTCAGTATTCAACCCAATGATAAATTGTATATGCTGACAAGGTCATTATATTGACAATAGAACTTACAAAATTATAACTTTAAACGAAGCTGCTAATAGTTTTGCTTCATCAACCTGTTTGTTTATAATTTACCTCGTTTTATGAATTTTATACACCTAGAGCATACTCTCGCGTATCGAATCAACTGAGAGATCTAAACTCCGTATGCAGATGTTGAAGGTATATTGCTGCATAAGTAAGGGAAGTTGATGATTGAAAAATTTAAGTCATCACGCGTATCATAAAGCTTGGTTGTTAGATTAACATTAACATCTTTACCAAGTCAAATATCTACATGTGAAACAGATGTGCCAGAAATATAGAAATTGTAGATACGTACATGTAGAGCATGGAATCAACTGAGATATATAAGATCAGTATGCAGGTGAAGAAGGTGTATTGCTGCATAAGTAAGGAAAATTGTCGATTAAAAAAGTCATCATATTTATCATAGAGCTTGGTTGTTAGCTCATATGTCCATTAAAACAATACCAATCGGGAGCCGTAGCATTGTGTAGAGTTTAGAGGTTCTACTCTAGAGTCGCAAAGTAAGGAGACAGGTCATCTGAATGACGAGCTCCCGTGACCACGTAGGTATTGGCACGGAAAAGATCCACTGCTTAATGGACTGAGTGCCAATATACATGTAGGTACTAATCTGCACCCCTTCACGGCAAGTGTGGACGTTAATCAACAATTAAACAAACCGAGAGCAGAGCAATCACGGACCTCTAAAACAGAGGTTCGATCAGGTACCATGAAAGAGGAAAAATTCCCTGCCGACCGGATGACAAGCCGTATTCTCCTTGTCATAATCGGAAAAACGGAAAATTTTGTAGATAATTCAATATGTAAATAATGGCATAACAATTAGTATGAAAAACTTATGCTACCAAGTCATTGTACCAACCACACAACTAGCGAAACGATGACTGTAAACGAGACGGTTGATATTCTTGTTCCATCATCTTGTTTGTCTGTAGCTTGCCTCGTTTAAAAATCGTTCATTCGTAGCGCATACACTTCTGTAACGAATTATATCAGAGATTAGAATCCCATATGTAGGTGATAAGGGTACACTGCTGCAAAGATAATTACGTTTGTCATAAAGCTTTGTTGCTAGGATGCCATTAACGTCTTTTTCTAGTGAAATATTCAAATATGAAACACCAATATTAAACTCTGTGATATCTTTTATTCAAGTTCACTTTGATATTGAGTCGACTAATGCATGGAAGTAACTAATGTAGATTGATACTACGTTGTCAATATATCTACAGGTTAATGTCGAGTTGAAGGCCCAAGCAAGTATTTTCTTTTAATAAACGGCGATTGATATAATGAAACCTTGCAAAGTAAGTGAAAATATAACTATCGAGAAGACATATCATTAAAAAAAAACCTACAAGTGCAAATA
>NW_026922498.1:0-19768 GCF_032062105.1 Saccostrea cuccullata | reverse complement strand
CACTAACACTAATAGCATTCGGAGGAAAACCAACAGAAACATTAGGAAATAAATAATCAATAGCGGAAGGAGATAGTAATGACTCGATCTGTAGGAAAAAAAAGTAAGCATTTCTGAAATGAAATGTGTACAGATCAATGTATAGATGGTTTTCGATTAGCCAGAATTTAGCAAGAGTTATTTCCCGTTGACCGCCATACTGGAGGTCTAAATGTCTATTCCTTCATTGTTCAACCAATTTAAATTTTTTGTATTTGCTATTTTCAATTAGAAATCATTGTTTTTCCGAAGTATATAAATTTTTGAGAGCCTCTTTAATTTAAAAAAGTTATGTATTAAAGATTTTCCACCAAATATTTCTGCTACAACCTCTTAAACTTAGTAAGACTTTGTCACAAAGAAGGAAAATCACCGAGTCGACCTCCATTATCGCGATCAACGGGAGGAAACTTTCGCTAAAATCAGGCCTATCGAAAACTGTCTGGACAATTTATAAATATGGAAGTCAAGAACGATAACCGGAAGTTGCTATAAATGTACATCAAGTACACCTAATTATTTTTCTGTCCAATCAGACAACAGCATTTTTACACACCCCAAAACATATTTTAAAAGAACAAAAAGATAACACGTGTTTTTGTTTTTTTACCTAAAAAAGATTTTTTAACAAAAAATCTGTAGAAGTAAGATGAAAGCTTTTGAAGAATAAGGTATTCCCCACATATTTACCGTGAACAACCTTGACATTTTTATCCCGGTAAAAAAAAATATGCGCGATAGAATGTAATCGTTTACAGAGGTATAGATCGCACCAGCACGTTTTTATCAAGTTCAATTATAACATTTACCAGAATATATTACATGATGGTAAATATAATTTTGCTTAACAGTCCGATTTTCATCGATAATGCTTAAATTCCATGTGTATAGATCATCTCACACAAGTGTTTATCGTATGGAGTATACACATATAGTTTTGCATTATCACGGGTTTCTTGATCGCCGTATACTTAGCTTTGCAGACTTTAAATGGGCATAAGGAAAGGCGTTTAACGTGGAGAAAAGAGAATCCTGTAATTATACATGAATGCGTTTTATCCCAATATCTTACCTCACATATCAGAAACTGCACGGACTACTAGTGTTCTGTAATAAACACTCAAAAATATTACATACTGTTATCTTTTCGATTAGATTTTTATGTCAGGCTCTAAAAACTTAAAATTTAACGTATTTATATCAAATTTTTAACGTAAGTATACTTTTGGGATTGCTAACTCCAACAGACAGATTTTTTTTAACCCACTTAAAACGTATTCCAAGCTTTCAAGTCGTGTTTGTTCACGGTAGAATTGTCATAAATATTATATTGTTCCCAAATGCGCATAAATTTTACAAAAAGTTTGTTCTAAAAAAATCTTTTGAGCAAAAAACTTAAAAACCACGTGTTTTATTTATTCTCTCATGGGTTTGTCAAAATGCTGTTATCTGATTGATCAGAAGGATTAGAGCCTTGTTTATTCTGTGTATTAATAGAAATTCACGGTTATCGTTCTTGACTTCCTTATTTAGAAATCGTCCAGACCTGATTAAAGCCAGAGCATACTCTGGATATGACCCAATCAGACAAAGAATAGCATCAGCAAATCCCTTTGTCTAATATTGATTTGTCAACAAAGAAACATTTTCAAAGCAGGCGCAGCAACAGCAGAAACCAGGTAGCCGGCTTTATAAAGTTCTCCGATCGATGAATGTCACAAACACGATATACATGATCAAAGTCTGAAAAATTATTATATTGTTAAAATATAAATTAATTAAAAATAAATAATTATAACACTTATAATTAAAATAAATGGTACAAAATCAAGATTATTTATAATTTTCTTATTAAGTTTTGAAAAATAAATACGTCAAGTAATTAAAAATAATTATACGATCGTCGTATCAGAATTTAGTTAAATCTCATATAAGTTTGTTTTATTTTTTTTAATTGTCAATTAGGATATTGAAGTTGATTTTTTTTACACTATTTATGACATTGGAAAGCTATACATAATAATATTATTTCTTCTTTCCGTTGTAAGACAAGGACATATATCTATGGTTGTTCTCCTTCTGGGATTTGGCGCAGATCCAACTTTACGTGATGGACAAGGTACGCTATGGAACAGATCTAAACCCTTAATTTTCTATTGTACAGAAGAAAGTCTTTTATATATGTTGCACTAATTTGGTTTTTATTGATATTTTTTATGCCTTTTTTTCTGACAGGATTTAGCTGTATTCACTTGGCCAGTCAGTTTGGACACACTGCCATTGTGGCCTACCTGATTGCCAAAGGTTGTGACGTGGATATGATAGACAAAAACGGAATGACTCCTCTAATGTATTCTGCCTATAGAGTGTTTGGGTAAGTCCTCCAGTCATCTGAAAGTTTTTGATTTAAAAATCTGATTAAAGGAAAATAGTTTTCTGTCAATTAATGATGACAGAGAAAGGGATTTCTTAATGATATTCTTAAATGCTCAAGAGTCAAATCATTGTTAAACATAAACTGCAGTGTGTAGATGATTTTGTGCATGCTGTTATATTAAAGATATTGCACAGAGATGCCAACCTTTACAATTTTGGTGAAAGGCTAATACAGAATGAGCATCTTACAAGCCTTAAATCTTCCAATTTCTGCCCCCAAGTTTGAATTAATGGTATTTTCTTAGCTGTCTGCCTTTAGCTTTTACTTTAATGATACACAAATCAAAGTCTTTATAGTGCTCAATTTTATTGACAAAGTCTTTTTCTTTCTATGCAATACTTTTGATCTAAAGCAGTTTTTAAAAAGTACAGTTGAATTTTGTTATCTTGAACACTGATGTCTCAAATACCATGGATATCTTAAAGTCAGTTGGGGTTCCAACAACCTTTCTCATTTTTTTTTTCTTAGTTCAAAATAACAAGGTTAGACTGTTTTTTGTTATTAAGTAGATGATTTTTATGTTTGATGATTGTTAAATGTTGACGGTATTTTAAGTACAAGCAGATATTCTTTATGTTTGATAGCAGTTAATCTGTCTATGTTCCAGGTATGACCCTACACGACTACTGATGACCATGGGGGCAGGTATTAACAAACAAGACAAAGTCAATGGAAACACGCCTCTTCACTTTGCCTGTCAAACAGGCAACACATGTGTAGTGAAAATGCTGTTTGACAAAAATGCTGATCTGAATATTTTAAATGCAAAGGTAACATTTTAAAAAAGTAAGTTATTGTAGTACACAAATAGTCAATTTAATTAGGAGTAATGGTTCTGTCTAGTTGTATACAGATATTGTTTATCATTGTTTATAAGGTTTTTGTATATGTCTCTATATAGGATTACTACGTATGTTTTGTCTATAACTCTTTGTATACGGTTTTGTGTACATCTTTGTGTAGGATCAGACTATTTTGTGTACATCTTTGTGAAGGGTCAGACTATTTTGTGTATGTGTTTGTGTAGGGTCGGACTGTTATGTGTACATCTGACTATTATGTTTAAATCTTTATGTAGGGTCAGACTGCTTTGGACGTGGCCGCAGAATACAAACACGCCAACATCGTGAAGAGGATGAGACAGGAGCGGGCAGACAGGGGACTGGATCATCAGAACGTCTTCACCAAACTCTCCAGGAACAAAGTCAGTATAACACAGGAATTAAAGTATTCACTGAAAGATTACATATTTCCTAAATTACAGAATTTGTAGGGTTCATGCAAGGTTTACTTGAAGTCAGCCATAAAAATGTGTCTTAATATACAGTATATAATGAGCACAACATGCAATGCAATGATACATTCAATTTATTTTTTCCCCCATTAGTTTAAGATTGGTTATCTGTAGCTTAGTTCCTTGTAAAGAAATGCTTACGGGTATACATGAATTTTAACCTTTACAGGATGTAAGAAAGAGGGTAATGTGGTGGTTTCCTTTTTTTGCTGTGTACACCATTGGCCTGATCCCTGAACTCTCCATAGCTTGGTACTATAAGTTAATTCTGGCTCTGCTTGCTGCGGGCTTCTGGAAATTCCTCAACATGTAAGTATTATCAAGTTAGGGGGAATGACTGTCTTTGATCGTAAAAAGTTAATTTAATTTAGAATAATAAAAAGAATGTGAAGATACATGTATATATATATTGATATTTTGCTTTCAGGTTTTTCTTTGACGAGAGATTGATGAACATTATTCCCGTGTCTGTGTATCTTAGCTCCAAAATAATGATGTTCTTCACCTGGTTTGTGTATCTCGTTCCTTGTATCCTTTTCTTGCGTGTTTATTTTGATAGATATTCCCCATTTTCAAAAGGTGAGTTATTTCCCCTGAAGGGAACTCTTTTACTGTGTTTAATACGCATGCGCTATAAATAAAGTCACTTCCGCGGACGTTCTTGATGTAAACATGTTCATGGTGTATGCCTCTGTCATATGGAAAAATGTTATTGTGTTTGTGAATAAAAAGAAATCTTAACTGATTCGTATTTTTCTAAATTGCCCACTCATAGTCTCTTTCTGGATTTGTATTAATCTGTGTAGTACTATAATAAGGTGTTGTGTGACCCACCCCCCCTTACAAAAAAAAAAAGAAACAAATTACAATTAAAATGCTGATACATATTCGAATAGGCCTATTAAAAAAAAACACAAACAAAAAAGCTAATTTTCGATAGTGGATGTTCTGCAGACGGATCATCATTATTTACAAAATGTGCGGAACAAATTTTTAGTTATAAAGTTTTTACGAATTAATCTAGCCTGCTGCAGCCATATTTTTATTGTATCTCTAGGAATTTTTTGAAGACTGATGACATGTCCATCTACAGTTTTACCTCTGAAATTGCTGCATATACAGCAGTAGTTCGTCTTCCGCTACCGCGATACCAAGAAACTGCGTTTTTGCTCGATTGTATGTCATAACATAGAACGTTTACTTACAAGAACACATTTGGTGACAATTAAAGGCCTATTTCATTTGAATTAACCGTGTTTCTAGAATTTTCTATTTGTAAAATAATTGATTCACTATTTAGTATTAAAACTTTGAATGGAATTCTAAATGAATAATTTAATCTCATGTGCTCATGTAACGAAGAAAGACTAATTAAAATAGCATCGACCTGAATTCGTGTTACATATGTCGTATAAAGTCTGAGCTGCATTTAATCAAAGTTTTAGTGTAGGATCTAAGCATATGTACATGTATATTCCCGAGTAAAATACACATTTTGTTTTAGATCAGAGAATTGAGAGCAGAAACACGAAATTGATACAATAATTTCCTAGCGTATTTCTCGTTAATTAACTGAAAACAATCTTTTCTCAAGTGTTATTTATTTTTTTTAAATCCTTTCAGTATAAGTACATGTATTTATTTTTATAAGTTATTCTTTTTTTGCAAAGTGTGTAAATAAACAATATCAGAGAGAGAGAGAGAGAGAGAGAGAGAGAGAGACTCCCTGTAACTGACATACATGTACATCTTTTCTCAAGTGAAAAAATATATGTACCGTAATTTTATTGCAAAGTGTGTAAAAAACAATATGAGAGAGAGAGAGAGAGAGAGAGAGAGAGAGAGAGAGAGAGAGAGAGGGAGAGAGAGAGAGAGAGAGAGAGAGAGAGAGAGACTCATAAACCCTGTGTAATAATATTAATTTTATATGTACAACTTTATTGAATTCACAATGAATAATTCATTTTCCAAACTATGTTCAACCCATTTACATATTCTCTTCCTTTACCTGTACGCACGGAGGGGGGGGGGGTGCGTCAAGGGGCCTAGCCCCAACCCCTTTTTTTCCCAATATTACTTTTTCTATTGAAAATGTTCATTGATAGACAGGTTGACAACCCCCCCCCCCCCCCCACACACACTCAGTTTATACTACGGTAAAGTTATATAAGGGAAATGTAGTATTGTATGCCAAGGAACTGGTACTGAAAATAAGTAACTTTTTCGACTTTGGGCAAGGTTTTTCTTTTCAACTTTTCCAGGTAAGAAAAATATTGCTTTGGCTACCAGTAGTATAAACCGTCCCGATAGCCCCGCATTCTGATTGGCTGAGAGAAATCACCTGATCAGATTTGATTGGTTGAGGGGAAAGGGGGATCAACTGAGTGCACTTTTTATGCAAATGAGGTCAAAAATTCTGGATTCTGATTGGCTGGGGGATAGGTGGGTCAACTGAGTGCAGTCCTAGCCCTAACTAACCCTAACCCCTCTAACCCTACCCCTAACCCTAACTAGCCCTAACTAGCCCTAACCCTAACTAACTAACCCTAACCCTAACCAACCCTAACCCCCTCGCCCTAACTAACCCTAGCCCCTAACCCTAACCCTAACCCTAACCCTAACCCTAACCCTAACCCTAACCCTAACCCTAACCCTAACCCCCTAACCCTAACCCCCTAACCCTAACCCTAACCCTAACCCTAACCCTAACCCTAACCCTAACCCCCTAACCCTAACCCTAACCCTAACCCTAACCCTAACCCTAACCCTAACCCCTAACCCTAACCCTAACCCTAACCCCTAACCCCTAACCCTAACCCTAACCCTAACCCCTAACCCTAACCCTAACCCTAACCCTAACCCTAACCCTAACCCTAACCCTAACCCCTAACCCCTAACCCTAACCCTAACCCTAATCCCCTTAACCCTACCCCCCTTACCCTAACCCCCTAGCCCTAACTAACCCTAACCCTTATCCCTAACCCCTAACCCTAACCCTGGGCTAGGTGGGTCAGTATATAACCCCTAAATATGGTGTTTACACTATGTTTACATTTTACTATATACGCTGCTACTACGATTTTGGCAACAATTCAAAAGAATGTGATTATGACGTCACGCATTCATTCACAGTGTAGCTTCATTTTTTGAAAACCTCATTACCAAGAAACAAAAGTGAAACTAACCCTATTTTCTCTTAACCCTATCCCCTAACCCTAACTATCCTAATTTCCCCTTAGGCCTCTATCCCTAACCCCTTTTAACCCTAACCTATCCCCTTAAATAAGGAGTTGTTTACATTGTGTTTTTTACATTGGTACGTGGGTACTACGTTTTGTTTATGCTAACTATACAGGTAAATGCGCCGTGTGCAAAAAACATTACAAGAATGTCATTATGACGTCAGGCTTCACAGTCTAGACAGCCCTATAACCGGTTTCAAACTGGTTTTATTGAAAACAAGAACACAGATTTTTATTTTTATTCAATTTTTATTCAGAATGAAAATATACATACATTTTACATTTTCTTCTTCTTCTGGGCCTTCTCACTGGTCAGGGGTAGTTTCCTTTTGGTTTCCCTAGGTTTTTTTTCTATGTCTTTTACCAATGCATAGCATGGATCCATCTGTTTCTTACTCTCTCCTGATCCGCCCTGGGTCCCTTCTTTTTTCTGGTCAGTGTTTCCTACCTCCCCTCTCATTTTTGTCTCTTTCCCCGTGAATGACTTTGTAATTGGTGATAATAGGCCACTAATGTAACAAAATCCACTGCTGTTGTAACATTTCATTTTATCCAGCTTGTTTTCAAGATCACTCACCTTGGTGTTCAATTTATTTACTTTGTTATCCACATCATTCATCTTGGTGTTCATTTGATTCATCTTGTTATCCAGAGCAGATAGCATGTTGACAATTCCGTCCAAAGTGGTATTTAAAATGCTCATATCTTCTTTATTTATGTACACATGAAAATTTATCATGTCCAAATTTAAATCCAATTCCACGGCATCCTTTATTATCTCTGTCATGGGAGCTCCTTCATATCCTTCAGGTGTTACATAATACTGGGAATTTTCTGAAGTATTCATCCTTGCTTTCTTTGTTTTCACCTGTGTCCAGTTCGAGGTGCCCACGCAGAATGATTATCAAATTTTACAGTTTTTTAGTTTATATACCTGCTATGAGCCGTGTGCACTTTTTTTACCTAGGCTTTATATACCTGTTACATCACCTGTAAAGATCCGTGTGCAAAAAACTTAGGGGCTGTGTGCAAAAATACGATACACCTACGTTTTGTTTATGCTAACTATACAGGTAATACTTAGGGACCGTGTGCAAAAGAAATATACGTTTTACCTGCGTGGGGTATAAACATGAGAATAAAAAAGTAAAAAGTTATTTTTTTTTACTATGGCAGAACATAAATGCGATGAAAAGAAAAAAAAAGTATGTATTCAATACGGAATACCTGGAAATTTCACACAGGTTAAGAAAAAAAAATCAGTGACGTTTTTTAATTCCAAAACCTCAATCAAAAAATTTACGAATTACTAGACCCTACCCCTTGGATGCAATGAATATCAGATCGAAATACTATTTTAGAGGAGAATTTTACAGTTAAGAATTTTTTTCTTTAGTTTTTAAGAAATAAAAGAAAATCATGTAATACTACATCACTGTTATGTTTATTGTATGACGTCATATATACACTCGGGTTCGGTGTTTCCCCCTTCAATTTCGCTTTGTCACTGTGATGGGGCTCTTTTTGATCACATGACCAAAAGCGATTATTTTTGTGTAGCCAATTACATTTAATCACGTGATTGATTTGTTGATGTTTTGCCGCGATTGCACAATCGTCTGCTATTGTAAATAAATACAGCCCCTCCGTGGTTTCAGTATCATTCCTTCGTGCTTGATTATTGTTATAAGAAGAAGAAGTAAGAAGTAAGAAGAAACAAATATGGCCCAGCAACAGTTTCAGGAGGTTTACAGAATGATTCCTGGCATTAATATAGAGACGGTCGTGATCGTTACGGATCGCCACCGGAGAAGAGCTCTCTCGCTACAATTTTATGCAAGTTACCGCCAATACGGAGCTCAACAGCAGTCAGAGTCGGAGGACCACCCCTACACCAGACTTAGAAACAGAGCGAGGACTTCGGGGCCCCCATCCAGACCGCCACTACCGCCGCCTACCCAGAGAATGGCTAGAAATCAGGGGCGCATCCCATCCTGGGGCTTCCGTGTCCCCCCACAAACCATCTTCTGCACCCTTTGCTTGAGTGACGGGGAACGGAATAACTTTTGTTGTTCTCGTTGTATTCAACGACCAGCATGCATCCTCTGCGCGGCCAGGATTATCGAGGAGAACTTGCCCTGTCCCCTCTGTCGGAACACTAACCGGCTGCTCGTTCCGTTGTCCCGGAGAGAAGAATCCCCCCCCCCTGAGGACAGTTCTGATGAGGAATCCATAGGGCACTTGGTCCAGCAGCTACTGAACACATAGGAACCCACGTGGAGCCACCTTGAAAACAAAATTTGAAAAAAAAACAAAAAAATCAACAAAATCAACGAAAAAACCAAAAAAAAAAAAATCAACAAAATCAACAAAAAAAATACAAAAAGTGTTTTTTACGAAACGGCCCTTTTAAGGGCCACCAAATCTTTCGAAAAGATGCCTTCATATTCAGTCAATAAAAAAGAAACGTGTGTGTATCTCAAGTTATAACACCAGGTCACTTTTTTAAAATTTTATAACTTTTTTTAAACTTATAACTTTTTTAACTTTTAATAATACAGTGGACCTTCAGATATCCGGACGCCAGATATCCGGATGCTTCACTATCCGGACGATTTTTCATAGGAACAAAATTTTTAAATGTTATTATGTCTTGTTTAACTGGTGATTCAGATATCCGGATGCTTCACATATCCGGACAAATTGACTTGGAACCAAAGCGTCCGGATAAATGAGGGTCCACTGTAATAATAACCCCCTTTTTTAAATAAAATAAATTCACATCAAATATATATTTTTTAAACATTTATTTTTTTCATCAAAACAATAACACATACATACATACACTTAATGTGAATAAAGAATGTACACCTGTTTGTTATAAGTGTGTGCAAATTGTTTTTCAATATTTTTTATTTAAAAAAAAATTCAGGTAGATCTACAATCTCTTGGAACTAATTCTTTGTTTCTCACATCACATTTAAGAACTCCGTATTCTTCATAGTCACCTTGCCTATAAAAGGTTCTTTCCAATTCTGGGGTGCTGTGAGACGTATCAAAACAAGTTAACCCATGAATGTTTTTGTACATGTATCTCTCATGACAGCTGTATTTCATTTGAATGAATCCTCTCACATGATGAAGTTTTCCAGTTTCTGGATGCCTTTCTTTTTGTAAAATCAAGTATTGATAATCACTTCTAATGATTTGATCTATATCTTCCTGTCTGCACCCAGTTAAATCAAATATCCAATTTTTGGCTATTCTAAATCTGTCTATTTTTAACTGAGCAATATATCCATTGCCTGTATTTTCTTGATGTTTATTTTGATAATGAGTCTTAATATCTTCCAAGAGTTGAGTTTGAATTTCTTTCATTATTTTGTAAACTCTTCTCCTCTGTGGGTTTTTAAAATCCCTGGGTCTTTTTATCAATCTTTTTTTTTTCTGACATCTCTTTTTTCTTATCATCTATAAACTTGACTTCTTCTCTAGTCAAGGGTCTTTCAGGGTAATTCAGGTTACCCTCACCCTCTGTGGGTAAGAAATGGTTATATTCTTCATTGACTTCTTCTTCAATCAAGGGTCTTTCTATGTAATCTCTGACAACATTAGGATCACTCTTTTCTGGACACAATTGGTTATATTCTTCTTGAGAAATAATCTCAATAGTCCCATCATCATGTATTTGAATTGGTATACCTCTGCCTACATCTTTCTCTGAAAGAACTCTCTTTCGAAACTGAATTTTACTCATTCGTTTACTCTTTTCCTTACTGGAGGTGTTACCCATGGTTGAGACAACAACAGTACTGAGTGTTTTTAATTTCACACCTTGGAATTTATACATTTCTGTGAAACTATCATGGGAAAAAAACCCAAATATTAAGAGGAATTTAAGAGTGATTTTTGAAATATATGTGATATGTATGTATATTTTGCATAAAATCCCATCCTAGTATTTTCTAATTTAAGTCCCCAAAAATATGGTCATGACACAGTTTCTGATATTAAATAAGACTCTTTTTTTCTGTTGTAAAAGAAAAATTTTTCACTTTTCTCATTAATTTTTTTTCTTCAGAAAACATGTTTCTCAAACTCCATAACTCATTGAAAGCAAATGAGGTATATAACTATTACTTGTAAGTACAAACTCCTTTCATTTTTTAAACAATCTTGGTAGTTTTCTTTTTCTACCAAAGTTTTAAATGTGATTTTAGATAATATGTAACTTTGATTTGTCTAAAAGTTTAAAAATCATATTTCATTTTAACAATACAGAAAGATGAGCAATACCATTGTTAACTATACCTTAAAAATGTCATTTAATTTGATTACATTTACATATCTTCCCATTCTATACTGAATACCCAGCACCTGTTTTGTTAATCATCTTTTTTAAAGTTAAAGGGGGATAATCGACTTTTCAAAAAGGCTGTTTTTGTTAACAAACAAAAAAGATCAAATGAATTTATTCAAGTTTTAAAAAAAAAATTCATGGAACTTTTTCTCTGCTTTTTTTCTTTTTAATATCATTTTTATCTTCTTACTTTTTTCCCTTTTTTTTCAATTCTTGGTTATACTATAGAATAAAATCTGCATGAGTATGAACTCTCATCATATCCCATTGTTTTCCTGCAAGGGTTTTTTTTCCACTTCATGTTTTGTTGTTATTGTTTTTCTCATAAAAAAAAGACAAAGTTTAAAATGAAAATCAAAACATGTACCATTTTTTAAAAAGATATAAATATTTATTATTTGGTAGAGTTAAAATAAATAATTTCCCTCAAGCAAAAACAATATTTTAAAATTAAAATGTTTTTTAATGTGAGTATAGATGCATCAACATTTTTTTAAATTTCCTGGAATGATAACTTTGTTCAGCTTAACAATTTTAATCTGTGATATATATAATATGATTTATTAGTTTAAAATTTCAAAAGTCTAGAAAAAAAAAATCTGAAGAGATGTCACTGATGTTTTCAATTATAAAACACCACTGGCTTCTTCTGGCAAGGACAATATGTAGAAGGCTGTGTATATGTTTCCTTGACTGATGAACAGAATGTGCTATCTGGAAAAAAAAGAAATAAAAGAAAAATGTTTTCTTTCAAACAATATTTTTAAAAAATTTCCAATGCTGAAAGGATGATTGCACAACATAAAAATTTCAATTCATTATCCCCATCTATAAATTTACCTCTGATAAAATAAATTTCCCTCTGCTAAAATTCCTTTATTTAACTTTCTCCAATTTAGCTACTATCACCAAAAACGGGGTGGTCAGGTTCAAACTTGGTATGGCCAGCTATTAATCATCTGTTTATGCAGACCTAAAATTGAACAATAATATATTTGAATTGTAGTGTTAATTATTTTATTTATTTTTTTTTCATTGCTTGCAGAAAAAATAATAATCATCACTGTTTAAAATATGATAATGTAAAGAACTGATATGAAAAGTTTGTCATACAGAATACCCTGTTAGTAAAGCAAAATCTATGTTTTTAAAAAAAACTGTAACATTTATCTTTTGCATAAATACATTTTTGTAAAAGATTTTTCATAACTTTGAAAAAGTAGTCTTATTGTATAATATGGTTAACTTAAAATCTTGGAGACTTAAAAAGTTGTACATGATGTGTTACACATCTTACATATGTAACCATTTCATTTCAGGGATTTCAGCATATATTGTGGATTTGTCTTAAATTTGTTTGTTCATGTAATCAATAATTTGAGAACATACTCAAATTAGGTAATGCATGAGAGAATAGGCAAGAGAATCAGTTTTAAGAAATGATTTTTACTACAAAGGGGTTAATCTATAAGTACATTTAGTCTATACATTTAAGGTATTTCTGTATGAAATAAACTTACAATATTCTTGAATTCTTTTGAGACGCGTAGTGTGTGTATGCTTTTTGATCAAACATAAAAAATCTAGAGTGGATCATGATCTATAAAGTAAATACAAATGATTTTCAAAGCAGTACGAATCTTTTCATGTAAATTTTCTTTCATAAAACATCGGGTTACTTAAAAATCAAGGAGAGGTGTAAGTCATACTTTCCACACCCCATTGTTACTACAGTGTTTGATTTTGGTGATCAGGGCACGTAAAGGATCTAAAAAGTAAATACGAATTGTTTTAAACCTCATAATATTTTATTTTTTTTAAAATATCAGTCAGAAAAAAGGCTAGATTCCAAGAATCCTTATGTATCTCATAGTATGATTTTCTGAAAATCTGTGACCTCTGACCCCTCATTGTGTCTATAGGTAAACCTATTTGAGCTTGTTTTTTACCCTGATCATGATTCTTTTGAAATAAAAACTATATCGGCACTCTTGTACACACTTGCCAAAAAAAGTAAATGGTTATCTCTATTCAGGGTCAATCCAAAGGTCAAAAAAGGAATGAAAAAAAAATTTTGTAAAATATATCAAACATGTAGGTATTATTGCAATAAATATAGTGTATTCATGTTCTTTCTATGTATGAATAACTCTGATTTAGGCAATCAAAATACAAAAAAAGTAAATAAATTATGTCAAATGATGAAGGTATACAGCAGAATTTAACATGAACAGAGAATTTTGAGTTTCCCTCAAATATTTTAATGTTTTAATACAAATTTAAAAGAAATGTGGATTCATCTATTAGTATTGTACATATTATGAATGATGGGTACTATGACATTAAGAATGACATGAAAGAAATAAGTTTGATTCAATTATATAAACAGTTCTTAATCCATACAGTCAAAATGGAGGACATATATTTTTCTTTATAGGCATAAAGTAACAAACACTCACCCAATCCATCAAAATTTTACATATTATAGAAAGAGTAGGAGATTTTATACCTTATTCCTTACAAATGAAAAATATCACTATGAGATCCTTATCATGAAGTTTTTACTGTAGCAGGAATACATTAACCTTTAACCTGAAAAGTCAATAGAGGTGTTAAGATATTCATAGACAACAATAGTATCGCAAAAAGTGTGTACTGATCTTTGACCTGAAAATCCAAAATACATGAAATTTGTTTAATTAACCGAACCATGAAGTTTGGTGAATATTAACTAAACAATTATCCAATTAAACAAGATGTCCACATCTCTTTGACCTTTTGACTAAAAACTTAATAAGGTCATTTATTTACCTTTGTTTGACTTTGATGAGTATCTTATATGTTGGATATATTAGCAAGACACAATCTAATCTGAGTAAAGAGGAAACCTGGAAAAAGCTTTTATCCCTTTGTATGAACAAATTAATTGATGTCATGCAGATATCTTAACCAAAATATCAGAACAATCTGATTACTCTTAAATAAAAAGTTCTCATTATACTAGCCAGAAACCATTAGTCTACCTGTCAAACAAAAAATTTGAATGTCAACTCAACAAAGTAAGTAGGGTTCCTTTCTTCAAAAAGTAAAATTTTGATGCATTGGGTGAGTGTTTGTTACTTTATGTCTATAAAGAAAAATATATGCCCTCCATTTTGACTGTATGGATTAAGAACTGTTTATATAATTGAATCAAACTTAATTCTTTCATGTCATTCTTAATGCCATAGTACCCATCATTCATAATATGTACAAGTCTTAAGTCCTAATAGATGAATCCACATTTTGTTTTTTATTTCACATCACTTGGCGGCCATATTTGAGGGAAACTTAAAATTTTCTGTCCATGTTAATTTCTGGTGTATACCTTTGTCATTCATTTGCTTTTTGTATTTTGATTGCCTAAATCAGAGCTATTCATACATAGAAAGAGGACAAAAAATGAATACAGTGAATTTATTGCAATAATATCTACATGTTTGATATATAAGAGAATTTTTTTTTCATTCCTTTTTTATCTTTGGATTGACCCTGAATAGAGATACCATTTACTTTTTGGCAAGTGTAAACTATATACTTCATGACTAAACATGGTTTGTATATTGAAATATGAAATGGTTTCTTTAAAGCTTAAATCAAAATGCTCCAACTGTCCTAGTGAGAATTATGCTCAACTACCCTCTTTAGGGAGAGGGCTCAAATAGGCTTTGCCCGCTGTCCAATCCCATTCGCTTATGTGAATAAAATTTTGTATAAATTAATTATGCTCAATCAACTTTGTGAAATATTCCCAACTTCCAATGCTTCTTATTTACATTATAAAAAAACTGACTCAAATAAAATTGTTTGTTTTCTCATTTATTTTATAGGAAATAACATGCTGACAGTGAATCTAATCAGTTTTTAAACTGGTTAAAGTTTACAATTGTCTTAAAATGCTCAAATGCAAGTTTATTTCATACACAAATACCTTAAATATATACACTAAATGTATTTATGGATTCAATACATAGATTAACCCCTTATAAATAGTAAAAACCACTTCTTAAATCTGATTTTCTTGCCTATTCTCTCATACATTACCTAATTTGAGTATTCTCAAATTATTGATTACATGAACAAACAAATTTATAGACAAAACCACAATATATGCTGAATGCCCTGAAATGAAATGGTTACATATGAAAGATGTGTAACCCATCATGTACAACTTTTAAGTCTACAAAATTTAAAGTTAACCATATTATACAGACTACTTTTTCAAAGTTATGAAAAATTCTCCACAAAAACAAAAATGTATTTATGCAAAAGATAAATGTTAGGGTACAATTTACATGTTACATACATTTTACATGAATAAAGAACATACCTACTGTCCCTGAAACGTTCTACTTTCCCACCTGAACGGTGAACGAACGCTGAACGAACGGTGAACGAACGGTGAACGAACGGTGAGTGAACGATGTGCGAACGGTGAACTCAACTTGGTGAACGATGTGTGAACGGTGAACGGTGAGTCGAACGCAGAACGCGAACGGAGCGCGAACGCGAGCGCAAAAGTGAACGGTGAACGAACGGTGAACGCAAGATGAACGATTTATTCGGAATTCCTTCGGTCTTTTCCTTGTATTGAAATTATTCTTTTATTCTATAATTTTAAATGTCAAAAATAGATATTAAATACACAATAGGTCAACAAAAGAGAAATAAATAGATTAATAAATAAATAAATAAATAATAAAAAAATTCTACACATACTTATGTTTAAATCAGTATTTTAATAACATGATTTTAATCGCCGTCAAACGTGTATTTGTTACCGCGTGTACTTAAAAAATAAATTAATCTTATATAGTAAATCATCTGTTATTCTTTTTAACAAATAAAATAATGTGGACTTCTGAAGATAAAACTGCAACTTTTAGAATGAATTAATTACATTCTACGGGATTGAAACAACGGTACATGTATTTCCTTGCCAAAGCGATTCTGAGTAAAATTACAGTTTTTTTTAATTCACAATTATCTGTTGACATTGACTGTTATCGTACTGCATAAAAATTCTCGTTTTATTTAAATTCTACTGCAAAATATTCTATATTTATGTGCCTTTTTATTCTTTTATGACGATTATTTTAGCTAACTTCTTCATGTATCTGTAGACATTTCCCGGCCGTGATTATATTCGGTCAAGATGTTGTGAAGAGGCATTCACATTATTTGTAATACATGTGTAGATTAAATTTTCAAAACTAAATAAGTAATGTGTTGTCATAGTTTTTATTGAATAGAGAAATGTACGAGAGAGAGAGAGAGTAAGAGAGAGAGGTAACCCCCTCGATTCTCAGATATATGTTGTATCAAATAAAAATTATAATTATTTTTCCTTAATATTCCAAGCAATAAAGGTAATAAAGGTAATCTTTTTTTTTTTCTTAGATTAACAAATCCATTTATCAGTAATCATTGGCTTTTATTTCCATCATCAAGTTCACACAGTTCACAGGAAGTCCGTATATTTGTAGTAGCGTGCTCGTGCTGTCAATCAAAAGAATTCGACACAGTAGAGGTGTGGAAATCGTGTTTCACCGAACATGCCAAAGGCAAGGAGTCACTTAGTATTCCAAAAAATTTTAATATTTTCCCCCATCATTTCTAGATCTGATTTTTGCATTCCTGCAGAAAAAAAAATTAGCTCGAATATATACTTGGAAGGATTAAGTTTTAAATTGAATGTGAAACATAATCCCTGCCAATTTAAATTACTACTGTCGGCACAAGTTTATACTAAAATACTATTGTTTAATGACTGTTTGATGTTGGTTTTAAGACTGATTTTCTTGTGTTACAATGAAAATTAAATATTAATTAAAATATACTGAAAAATCTCAATAAGAATTTTTATTTCGGAGAGAGAGAGAGAGAGAGACGGGGGGGGGGAGGGGTCTTAATTAAACTGAATAGCAAAAAAGATATTTTTAAACATGTTTAGGTACGGAGCAGAAAGGAATTTTTCTTCTCTAATAATAGACTATTTTAAACAGTTGGTCTTTTCTAAAATTTAAAACCACACCATCAATTTAATTAGCTCTCAAGATATTTAATTTTCTGAATATTTGCAGTGCTGTTCATAATTCTCAAACCTACATGTCGTTAAAATATGTGTTACTGTAGAAATAATTTTTTTATGTATTGTTGTCCTGTAAAAGACTTGGATTAATTATTATACATCCATTAATAATTTATCCTCTTTAAAATAACATCAAATTGATGCCGTGCGAGAAGCATTTATACATTGCCCTTTATTGAATTTAATATTTTCGCATCGTTCTGCATACATGTAGGTACTTAATGTATTAATTATTTTCCAGTAAAAATTCATGAAATAATTAAGAGCTGATTATAATAATAGAAATATAAATATCATAGATAATTTTTGCAATGAAATAATTATTCTTTAAACACGATATCTAAGTTATTTAATTAAAAACATGTAAATCCTTACCATCAAAAAAATAAGTCCTATCACTTCGGAGTTCCGAATGACAATGAAGACTGAACGATAAGTGAACGGTGAACGCAAGGTGAACGCAAAGTAAACGGAACGAAGAGCGAACGGTGAACGTTTTGTGAACGGTGAACGCGAGCGCACGGTGAACGGTGAACGCAATACTGTGAACGAAGAGCGAACGGTGAACGCACGCTGAACGAACGGTGAACGAACGGTGCACGAACGTTGAGCGAACGGAAAAATGGGAAAGTAGAACGTTTCAGGGACTGTAATCATTTCTTTGTGTTTGTTTTCCATTGGAACATCTGTGAACAAACATTCTGTTTTGTCTTTCTTTTTTTTTTTTGATACTTAAAAAGTGTCAAAAAATCATTTGGAATTGTTGTGTTAAACCCTGATACTCAGAATTTTAAGAGTTTCTGATGTGTGCCCTACTTAGAAATGTTTACAATGTAACAAAGATGAAACTCATTATTGATTTAATCAGCAATTATAAAGTCATCAGGTTTACACAGTCATGCTTTTTCTATCAAATCATGTACATTTTTTTTCTACTAGTATGTGTTTGTTGACAAAACATTGAAATCAACAGTACTTAGCATTCCATATGGAAAATTATGAACCCTATCTAATAAAAATCCAAAAGTATATTTGTGCATCAATGCATTGTGTTTAACAAAACAATATCTTTCACTGTGATGAAATTTGTTTTCTTCATATAACATGCAGATGAAGAACTTCTTTGGATGATGTCATTTTCACATGTAGAAAAGAAACTAATTCAACTAAAACTAAATGACAGTCATTAAAATTTTAAGGACATTAAAGGGTGATATCAAGACAGAAGTCCAGGAATTGATAAAATTCTACAATTATCATCCAAGGATGTATATGTTTGCATTTATTTTTTAATTCACAACCAAATGATATGCTACCATTTAATCTTTCAAACTTAAAAAAAAAATTCTATACTTTTGAATTAAAAATTTAAAAATCTAGAGGAGTCTTCCCAATACCCATCTACATGTATTTATGACTGAACGTATGTAAATCATCAGAGTTGCTGTACTGCACCATTTGAATAAAAGTCATATCCACATTCTTGACTTTTATCCCTAAACCTTATTTCAAAACATAAATTATTCCAACCAGTCTTTATCTACGCATTGATAATAAAATTTTTACAGAATTCTAGGGTATTACATAGTAATATTCTTTAAACATCCTTGAACATAGTGCATATGATTTACATTTCAATTCTTTCCAAAGAATATGCTATGCCACCCAATAAAGTTGATATAAAGTCTCTAGGTTATCACAAAGTGTTAAAGTTACAACAACTTATTTTGATCCAGGAGAAAAATGATCCAAAAATCTATAGAAATCTTTCTTTACTTATGATGTGAATATTGCAGGTTACAAATTATTGTCGAGGTAGTTATCTCAATAATCTCATGCTTTGACCCTGACAAAGTGTCCTATAAAACTAAGTGTATTACTCTAACTTGTTCTGTGTAGTAAGCATGAAGTCTAATGGTTGATAGAAATATTCAAGATATTATTAAATCACAGATCAGGGGACACTTACATCTTTATGAGGGTCCTATTGAGACCTATTAAATTCAAAATAGGACACACACATACACAAACAAAATGTATTCACAGTTCCAGGAAAGTAATAATTACACCAAAGCTAGCTTTTAAACATCTATGTAATTTGTTAGGGGTTGTAGAAATAAAATGAACAAGCAAATTCAGAGAATTGTGGTCCCCCGCTTTCAGGGTCTTATTGGTTGGGGTGCAATGATCTATTGTATATAATATATGCAAATGTATATTCTAACTGTCTTATTTGTCCTGTCAGTGTCCATCTTATATAAAAACA
>NW_026922497.1:0-19713 GCF_032062105.1 Saccostrea cuccullata | reverse complement strand
TCAAATCAACTTCTTCACAACTTATACCACAAATAGCGAGTTTCTTGCTTTACCTGTTCTCTTGTTGAGCTTTTTTGGTAAGCTGGTCATAGGGTACTCAGTTACAATTCTGGTCCACGAGGAGTCGATAGGCGGTATTTCTACTATGTCGGCCATTTTGGCGCGAACCAGTGCTCTCTGTCAGACGATATTTACTTAAAATTCCACAATGTTCAAAAAATTTAAACTACCGATCGAGTAGAACCTGCAGCATACTTACAAATACGAGTCAAAATTGCAGAAAAGACCTCAGATTATACAAGAATGTGGCTAGGACAATGCTAAAAAGACCTCAGTGCTCACGTTGTTTTTAAGGTCCAACCATCTCGGATCTCGAGCCCGATAACATATTATGTCCAGTAATATTTAATGTTCATGGAAAGGAAACCTTCAGTCTCTTGTCAAGTACAGGTAGTACTGGTATACTTATTTACATTTCCAATAAATTTCCCCTATGATTATTTACAAAATAAAATGCAGTGTATTTTCTCATGAACTACATTAGGTATGTACCACGAATAAGCATGAATATCTCCATTGTTACGTCATAATAACGCTCTTGACGTCAAAAAGTCAAAAAATTATAGTGCACACGTTTTGTTTTAAAAATGACAGTTGAACGGCGTAAATTTATGGCAAGTCATCAGAAAAATAATGTAAATATAAGAAATGAATTTAATTTTTTGAAGATTCATGAGGTATATGAACTACAACGCTTCACGCCGGCATATTTTTCATGAAGCGCTAACGCGCTTCATGAAATATGCCGGCGTGAAGCGTCGTAGTTCATAACCTCATGAATCTTCAAAAATTAAATTCATTTCTTATAGATACGACTTCTTTACAAACAAGCTGTTTTAAATTCAAATAGATTGATCATAAATGGATGTTGCTAAATATTTATTCGCTGAATATTGAGAACAGAATGAAATACAACAATCAGACATTGTACTCATGATTTCTAATCGGCAACAACCAAACAAAATGATTTTTAAAAATGGATGCACCAATTTTTGTGCATAGAAAGTATTCCTTACTTGTGGGAGTCCTTGCCTTCTCATACTAGTAACTTGTATCTCGCCATGCGCTCAGCACCTTGAAGTGAAAGTTGCTGGTCCTTAAAAGACCTAAACAACCGAATTGAAGCCTTTCACCGGTAGTGATGTCATGTCCTTATATGAGTAAAATATCTTCAAATTAGAGGTATAAACAACATACAATCAATCAATTCATATGCCGACGGCGATAAATCCCAGTGAACTTGAAATGAAGGATACTAAAGAGGATGACACATGTGTTTCATAGTTGGACATATAGCATACATAAAGTCGTCCGCGTGGCGCAGTGGTTAGAGCGACGTCTGCTCTAGAGTCGCAGAGTAAGGAGTTGATCCTTACCTCATGATTTCGAATTCACTGCAGGAAGACTAAGTGGTGATCAGTCCTTTGGATGAGACTGTATAAAACCAAGGCCCCGTGTCGCAGTAGGTGCTGGCACGAAAAAGATCCCTCTCTGCTCAATGGTCGTAAGTGTCTATCATAGGTTCAAATTTACAGCAATCCACCGGCAATTGGTGGCATGTCCATACGAATGAAATTTTTTTGAGAGGAACGTTACAAACTAAGAAATGTACTGAAAAAAAGCGTGGATTGTTAACTAAAAACTAAACTAATTGATATACGTAATTTCTTTTTTCTCTATCGTCAACTTCCCTTACTTATGCAGATACATAATAAATTCTTATAATTTAATTCTGGTTGTAACGCTGTATTTGATTGGATAAAAAATTTCGTATAAAATGGGTTGCCTTCGTCCCATTGACTTGCGTCAAAAACGTATCAATCCGCCTGACGTTACATTCAAATTTTGTACAAATTGAAGTCATTTTATTAGAACAATTATCTTTTTTTCTTACAGCGAATGAATGAAAATTAAATTATAAGCAATGAAATTAATAGCTACCCATTTTATACGGTATAAAGTGGGTTGGAACAGTTTACGCTTTTTTATAAACCGCTTCGCGGTTTATAAAGCGTAAACTGCCCCAACCCACTTTATAACGTATAAAATGGGTAGCTATTAAATTCATTCCTTAAATCATCTGCACAATAGGCATTTGTCTCCCAGTTGATCTAATTTGCAAGACCATTATATACGTTCGAATAATTTCTAAAACAAGGTAGGCTATTGAAAACAAGTTAATGAAACATGGATATCTATAATTCTGGTTTAGGTCATCATTTCATAACTTCTATGGTTGATACAATCGCTTTGTCAGCATATATATAAGCCCTCATTTAGTCGAATGCTGGATGCCATTTCTCATACTTAGGTCTTTCTTACACACTGAATTGTCTTTGGATTTTTCATTTTTTAGATCGTTACAAGAAACACATGGTGGGTGTGTTCGATCACTCTTCTTTTTAGAGGTCGGTATTTTCTTGGCTCCCGCTCTGTATTGTTTCTATGGACCTCGATCTAGATTACTGTTTGTTATCTACATATTTCATTCAGATAGGTATGCAATGTATAAATATGCCACTGGTAATAATGAAAGGAAAAGTGAGCAAGCTCACATACCCCACACTCCCTTAATTAAAACTCGAAGTGCCTAAATTCCTGGGAAAAATAAAGGAATCGGAATTTCCTGGTAATGTGCACATCTACACATTGTGTCCTAAATGTCTGCAAAGTTGGACGACATTCTGTGCAGCGGTTTATGAGGAGTTGCGCTGCCAAACTGTTCATCTCTATATTTAAGATACGGCCAAAATCTAAGATTAAAATCGCCGAAATTTCCAGAAAAAATAAGGGAATCGGAATTTCCCGGTAGTATGCACATCTACACATTGTGTACTAATTATCTGCAAAGTTTGACCAAATTCTGTGTTGCGGTTAATGAGGTGTTTCGCTGCCAAACTGTTCATCTCTATATTCAAGGTGTGGCCAAAAAATCTCAGTGGAAAAAAATAAAGGAATCGGAATTTCCCGGTAATATGCACATCTACACACCTTGTGTTCTAAATATGTGCAAAGTTGACTAAATTAAGTGCAGTGGAGTAGTTGCACTGACAAAAAAAAGTACTGACTGACTGACACACAGACTGTCGGACGGGTCAAAACATTATAACTCCCGCAACTTGATGCGTGGGATATAAAAAAAAGACTGAAAACTAAGTCTTACTCTATTCAAGCAAAAAAAGTATACACATATTTCTTTATTTAGTTGCAGATTGAATCATGCAACCAGTTTAAGTTTTTGTGAGAGAATGCAGATGGTCAACCAATAGGTCTAAAGAGAGAGAGAAGAGTGAACGGAAAATCAAAAATTGTTCTAAATTGAACCTTTTAACTATATTTTTTAAATAAATTCCAACTCGAAATATTAAATTTTAATTCTTTGAAAAAGTAACAAACTTTTAACAGAAAGAAATGGTTTACAATAAAGTTTTGAACAAAGGGATGATGAAATATAAATTATGGAGATAACAAACAGTATACGTGCTCAATAGTTCAACTACTAAGTATTCAAAAATATATTTAGAATAGTGAATAGATTTAAAATTGAAAAACGTGTTCTGTTTTAAGTCCTGTCGGAAGATACATGTTAGCAGGTCGACAATTTTGTTTGAGAAATTCCTATTCGAAACTGTATGAAGAAAATATGTAAAAACTATCCTAGAAAACAATCAATATTCCTTGTGAAATATATTTCCAAGACAATATTTGTTGTAAATGAACGCAGCATACCCCATTTCACTGAGCCGTTAAAAAAAGATATCTGCAAATTTCCGCAGATGTCACTTAAAATTTTGAAATCATTTATCGAGACCACATACTGGACAATCGCACATTATTTGAATGGCATTATTTATCATATGGAATAACAGTAGTCGCATCTGTCGAGTAATAACAGATTCTGTAGATGTATGAATTAACAAATAGCTGTAATCATTGCTGTTATGTACAGCCGAATTAATCCTAGAGGCATGAAGGTTATTGTCCGCATTCTCAAGGTTATTTAAGTTCACTGATTATACGATTACAGGAAACTTTAATACCATTATTATGTCTCTGTTGAATAGTAAAAACTTATTTTAAATAACGATTTAGAAAAAAAATCGGACTGTATAGTTCTCTTTTTGATCTTGCTTTTTCGTGTACTATAGAGGTTTTTTTTGTTTTTGTTTTTTACATTTTTTTATAAAAATGCTCTTTTAAATACTTCACTTTTAAGTTTTGCTGAACAATATTCTTATTTTTTTTTAAAAATCTGGTTATCCTCTTAACCTAAAGTAAAGTTTAGTGAAAATGGCACAGCGATTCTCGAGTTGAAAAAGAAAAGACTACACCAAGGATGACATTTCTATGTAAGCAAATCTAAGCTTTAGTTTTTTTAAATGCTCAAAGTTGAAGCCTAACCGTGAGTAAATACTTTTATCAATGTTATATCTATAAGGTTCATTTCTAAATAAATGAAATTAGCCTATTTACAATGATTTTATTGCTAGTAATTACTGATGACATTAAGTATATATTGCAGATCATCGAGAATTATCCCTCCAGTTAAAGTCATACTGCCCTCAGTTTTGTATTGCATAAAGTGCAATCAGTGACGATTGAAGAGGACTGAAAAAAGGTTTTTTACTTTGGGAATTTTAAGTCAATGCTTACACAACTGTTAAGATTGTTGGAAATCATATTACTGTTTAATTCTATATTTAGGCTGGCTAACAGGTAAAACCATGACTTATCTGTGTATTGTTTGATTTTAGATGGATTATAGACCAGTTTTAGCGTGTGTTCTACTAGCCTTCCTCGGTTCCACGGTTTCCGGGGAGAGCTCGGTTATCTGCTCTTCGCTGTATAGACCCGTATGTGGCGAGAACGGCCAATCATATGACAACGCATGCTTGGCTGGATCTGTGTAAGTTAAAAATTCATATCGACCATCCTATAAAAAGATCTCTAATTCTTGTTTATCACATTCGCAAGAATTGTATCAAGTATTTATTTTTTTTTTTAAAAATTGGACAATTATCATAACAGAACAAGAAATATTCAGAATACATGTTTTAATTATCATTTGCTCTTAGTTTTATCATGTAGTTTTCATTATGTTAAGTTTGCATTTAAATCCACCCAAATAGATTCAAAATTTGTAACATGAGAGTTATACAGAAAGTAAGTTCATAAATACTGATTTTGTATGAGACCATATAAACCGAGGTCCCGTGTCGCAGTAGGTGCTGGTACGAAAAAGATCCCTCACTGCTGAATGGCCCTACGTGCCGAGTATAGGACAAAATTTGAAGCCTCCACTGGTAAATGGTGGCGTCTCGATCTATATGAGTAAAAAGAATTCTCGAGAGAGACGTGAAACAACAACAACAAACAAACAAACAAAACTGATTTTGTAGAATTAACGGTTAAATTTTATCCCCCTTTTCCATTCTCTTTGGTTAAAAAAGTTTTAACAAAGACTTTTTTTGTTATTCTCCCACTTATTGTATACTCCCACTAATTGTATTTCAGATCTTTTTTTTCTCAAATGCCAATAATCGTTTAGAGTACGTTTCATTGGCATTTATTTTCAAATCAATTTGACTACAGAGAAAATTAACATGGGTAAAACAATGACGTTTGAATACTTTTTTCTGTTCAGAGGTGTTCAAATTGCACACCAAGGAATGTGCAACTGCCCATGTCCAAAAGATTTAAGACCAGTTTGTGGTTATAACGGTGTAACTTACCACAACGCCTGTCTGGCAAAATGCGAGTAAGTTTTGAAATTTAAAGAAAATGTTTGTTTTTTTGTAATCCCATTTAATGACATTCTCACTTTTCCATTTTCTTATAAAATAAAATTTAAATAACAATGCATTAGAATCTAAAGAAAAGTTTTTTTTTCTATTTTAGTCTCGTCAGTTTTACTCCAGGAGAATGTTGTAAGCAAATATGTAGATTTTTTTCTTTGTAAGATAGTCAAGTTCGTAATATATTAAAGACCTAAACATGTACTCCACCACGTAATTTCTATATGGTCATGTATAAATTTCATAAATCATTACTAAATTAGGAAAACTATAATTTAAAATGTACAAGAAACTTCACTATTCATTTAAAAATTGTTTTATTAGAGATAATAAAAATTAATATATATTTTGTTTATTTTCCAGAATTTCAATGAATTTGACAGCAGTTTACATGTACTACGGTGCCTTAGATACTTCTTTTCTGATATCTCTATTCAAGTTTCCAAGCAAAATTGTACAAACTCAAGAATAAATTCAAAAAATATGTTCTACATGTTCTTGTGTTTTTAATCTGCTATTTAATGAGATAAGAAGGGTTATCCTTGGTTGGTTGACGTAGAAAATTCACATCTACCCTCGTAATCATTTTATTCATTTTACAGGACGTGAATCTGAAGGGCTAAAGCATGCATTAACATTTGGAACGATGCAAAATCAACACAGGGCAAAAATGATGTCATTCTATAATCAAACGTTGTGTAGATAACAAAAGGTAAATAGTAGCACAGCTGCCATAGTATGAATTTAAATCTTGCGTACATTTTCTTGAATTAAGACGAATCTAGAAACAGCTTTTGTCACTCACTGATTCATATACAGTAACTTAAAGTATGTGTTGGGGTATGTCTTTCTGGTCCTTAATTAGTAATAAAATAGCTGATGATCCTCACACACGTGGGATTTTGTGACCTTGATTCGAGTTCAATCAATATTCTTGTATTGATGAAAACGGTGAGGATCTTGAAAGATAAAGCTGAAGATGATTGATCTTTTAAAAAGCAGCAAGTAGTACGACACTATGAAAAACTTGAGTCACGAACCACCTGAAATTCCAGAGGTAGGATCAAGTGCCAAGGAGCATTATTATACCTCTACTGTAATTAGTCTATATTAAATTAGTACCATAAAACTGTCTATTTCCCCGAGAAGAGACTATTGCCCTCATCTAAAGATTACTCCCTGGAAAATCAGAGCTACTCCCTGGGACTACTCCCTCGGGGAACCATAAATTTGCTATTTCCTTCGTACCCATTCCATAACTGTATACTATCATATAGTTGATATATAGAATATCACACTGCCCTTCGGGCTTGGGCCGATACCAACCGCTCGGGCTGATACCAGGGCCGAGATCAAAACAGTGGTGTGATGTTGTTTATATCATATATCTAAAACCAAAGAAACGAACAAGTTTATATAAATTTGTCGTAAGAAAATTAGAGTTATCTTTCTTTATTTCGATGTATGTTCGTGAAGATGTTGCTTGACGGTAATTGAATAATCATATAGAGTAAGATTTGCCTGGTGTGGTCATTAAAATGAATAGTCCTGGTGATTTGAAATATTTCTTTTTGAAGCACATTAGATAAAAAAGATTTAAAAGGTCCCAAACTTAAAAATATTCTACTTTCACTTTGGATCGAACCGGGGTGACAACTTCTTCAACGAATCGTTACAATTTGTAAGTCTGAGATTTATAGTAGCTATCTGTTTTGTTTACGATATATATAAATGATACATTTAAATGAAAACTTGGTATTGTCTTACTGTCAAAGCAAATAAACGTCCACTTTTTTCAAAACATGATTTAGAAGTAAACAAGAGTTACCTCTCTTACGTCACAAGTGCTATCATTTGGCGCACTTTTTAAAAACAATTTTCTCTAGTCTCGTTTTCCCCAGACTCTCGCTCTCGAGACTTTGCCCGAGCGAGAGTCTGGTCTGATTCCTATTTAATTTTTGTAACCAGTAGAGGTAGCTAAACCGGCTAACAAGATGGCGATTCCAATGAAAATACATATGAGAATTTACTTTTTAAACAAAGATATGTGCGTTTTTTGTTCCTTGTAAAGCAGACAGAGGTATTTTATTATAAAACCAGGTAAAAGTAAAGGCGCAGCCTCTGACTTTTTAAAGAATACAGATCTTAGATTCGAAGAGAATGTGTCAGCCAATGAAAATCCATACCGATTTCTCGGTAAGCCTCGATTTGAAATTACAAAAATTAAATAGGAATCAGACCAGACTCTCGCTCGGCCCAAGTCTCGAGAGCGAGAGTCTGGGGTAAACGAGACTAAATTTTCTCAAAATTCTAGTATAAATAAATAACGTTTAATGATTCAGGTTAAATTTTTCGATATTCTAGTATAATGTTTCTCTTTAATACTTAAATATGAATTTTAATCTTAATTCACACAAATTCAACAGAAATAATGATTTGAGGACGAGACAGCTCCTTGACGACGGGCCGAGACAGAGATATCTCAGCCGCAAGGGCGGGACAGCCCTACATCCCAGGCGCTGTCTCGCCCAGTCCAAAACGCCTGTATCATGGCTGATACATATAAAATACATGGTTACTGTCTTGAAATATAAGCGATATTTGGGCGAGGGTAAGAAAACGTGATAGAGGGCGAGGCTTGCCGAGCCCTTTTGCGTTTTCGACCCGAGCCCAAATATCGCTTATATTTCAAGACAGTTATCATGTATTTTGTTTATCCTGCAATATATTTACGTTTGAACGTCCAAAACTAGCTATTTTCGACAGATTTAGACGCGTCTCTGCTGTTGAAACTATGACGCCATGGCGTAAACATTGCAATATACGTGACGTCACAATGCTTTTAGAACGTCGGAATACATGCAAGGCTTTATTAGGGCAGTGACCGGATAAAGCTTTGGTTTATTAGGTTACCTTTATTATGTCAATGCGAGGGGTAGTTGCAGGATAAACTACTAGGTATATGATATATTCTTGTATATATATTCATGTGATTATACGAGTTTCTTGCAGGTCCAAAATAAGTTTTTAAAAATAATATGTTTTACGGTATGACCGTTGGGGCGAGCGCAGTTGTATTATCAAAACACTTAAAAAATTGATCAGCCACTTTAAACATCAAGCTGCACGAGACAGACGAGCGTCTAGCTTAAAGACGTACAACACACTGGGGGAGATAACTCTTGCGGTTTCAATTGAACGTTTGACGTGACGTCAAATTTAACGTCAAAAATAAAGCGTCAAAACGACGAGTAAAACGATCCCGATGTATATCAAGCATGAAAGAAAATTAGGATATAGGGCTTGGCTGTGATTGTGCGTACCATACTCAATCAATACACTTAAGTATTTTTTTAATTAACCCGATTAAACTCCGTAAAAAGCAAGACATAAAATACCATCCCTTAATGTTTATTTCATTTCATTTCATATACAATAAATTGTATTTTTGATCAAAGCGCAGCATTTTTTTTATTCTGAAAATTTTATTTTACATTGCCGAAATTCTCATTATGTACAATTGGCTATATAACATTCCGATTAATGGTCTTCATTATACAATTTATGATATAAATATTTTTTTTTCGTTAATTAAATAAAACAACAATAAATAAACAAAAAACTTTTTACAATGTAAAATCGATGTTGATCTCAGACCCTTACTGATCAAAGAGGAACAACTCTGAAAATGCAGGAAATGTTTATTTTCCTCCCTTTATTCACGGTTTTCCACAGAATCAGATACATTTACAGCAAGACCTGATATCAAAAATCCGAGAATTGAATAATATAGACCTCATATACACAATGTAAGTATAGAATTGAAAAGAATTGTTTACTAGTACTGAAATTATCTGCATTGATGAATATCCTATTGCAGCGTCAACAATGTCGGTTCGCATTTCCTCGAATCAAAACAAAACGTAGCCTATAAGATTTTTAAATATATCAATGTGCGATTTGATATAAATTGAAATAGATTAAGAGTTTAATGTTTGATATTTTGAAGTTAATGTGGACGAATACGGAATTTTCATTTTAACTTTAGAAGCGACGACATTGAAAGAATGCGTACAATATCATGAGGGGTGTACATCTATGCAAATGTCGATGTATCCCAACAGCCGCATACTGTCTCGTTTGAAATAATGACATGAAAGAAACTACAATTATTCCACTCATATCACAGGAGAGTTGAACATACACCATTTTTAATAAATAAAATTAAAGAAATAAAATTAAAAATCAACATATTCAAGTTCAACAAAACTTGAATTCGTATCCAGGTTTCATGTGATCTGGAATGCATAACGCATACATATATGGACGAAACACTAAAATCCTTCAGTAATTTTTTCCTGATACATATAAAAAGAGTAGTCAATATTTATTCTGCATTCATGAATTTAAAAACTAATGCATACCTCCGGGATTCAAATGACGAAATACTAGTATATTTGCACTGTAAACGACGTTTCGTCAAACGCTAATGGTCTGCGACGCGAAAAAGAAAGGGGTGGGGGTGATAGGGGTATTCAAAAATTGCCTAAAAATCTACATTTAAATACGCTTTACGTATGAAAACTTTTAAATTTGTAAGTTACTATATTTTTGAAGCAAAAGCAATATTCCAATTCAATTTTTTTATTGTGTATTTGTAGATTCATATAACAAAGTGATCGACCCGCGTCTGAAAGACGCGCGGGAACGTGATTTATTGAGAAGGGGGGAGGGGGTAATTTTCCGCTATTAAATCAAAACTGGTCGTACATAAATTATACAAAAAATTATGAAGATTATTTTTACTACCAGCTACTTAAAGAAAGTTTTTTACCAAAATTAAACGACAGGTTTTTTCACAAAAAAAATTTGAATTTGAAAAATACACAATTTTCAAGGATCAGATAATTCATAGTTTTTCAGTTTAAGGTCTTTAAAAATTGTTTTGATGATATGTATATCAAAAAGATGACTATGTTTTTGTGTTAAATGGCTAAAAGAATAAGTCAATGAAATTTGACATTTATATCTAACCTGGCTTTTTTGAAAATCAATGTTTAAGTAGTTCATTGATTAAAAATTTTCTCTCCTTGTAAACAACTAAAGGGGGGTAACTTTTGGAAGTTCCTGTCCAAAAACCACTCGAACGATTTTGGCCAAATTGTGCATACATGCAGTAGATATAGTCATGTACTAAATATACAAAAATAACGAAAATTAAACGACAGGAATTTTTTGGGGTAGGTGTGTTGTACATCCTTAAACTATAGAATTAGTGCGATTTTGGTCGAAAAACATTGCAGAGTTATTTTTTGTTTCTTTGAATGATTTCTACAAACTAAAAGCCTTAATACTTTACGTTATGATTTATTTATTTGCGCAAAACAAATTGGGTAGTGCAGGAATTCTGGGAATATTTCAATCCGAATTTCCTCTGTTCTTACACGTTAGTCTATTGAGCTCGGTTTGCGAGCGTCGCTTCGCGACGCTCGCTGCGCTCGCTATTAATAATATTTTGCCGATTGCAAAGTAAAAAAGAAATCTGAAAACGAAGTTTTAAAACTAAAATAACTTTTTGCCGATGTAAAATAGGGATCGAAAAACGAAGTTTTAAATACTATTATTAATTTTTGGCCTAAGTAAGATAGGGATCGAAAAACTTCGAGGGGAGGTAAATTCAAAATTTACAACATGATAACTTTTGCCGAGTATCAAACTCAGAAGTTATCATGTTATAAATTTTGAATTTACTACGGGGAGGTAAAGGCAAAATTTACAACATGATACGTGTATATATATTTTACGTAAATTATTATAAACTAACGTTTGAGGCTGTATTTTTGCTACCTAGCCAGCTGGCTCTGGTCACTGAATTATTTTTGCGATATATTTTTAAATTATTTAAATAAAAGAAATGTCTTTCATTTTCTATCATATCCCTGAAATAAAAAAAATCATTTTAAAATATATACATTTGTGGTATCTCTCTATTATATAAACATACAGAGAACAAATATCTTCAATTCTGTATGAAGTTTGTCAGAGGTCAGAGGTCAATACATGACCTAATCACACGGCGCAATGATCTTTACCGGTACAAAATGACTTGCTTTACTTGTTTTTCATGTACAGAAATGAACAAAATAAGCAAGTAAAATAATTATTATTTTATTTACGATGTAAACGAGTATTTTATACATTTTTGGCTACATGTATCGATTTAACCTGCGTACATAGGGAATATACACATGAAAACTAGCGTTTGTTTACAACGTTTATGACACTTTTGTCAGCTGCACAGTCTCTAGCGTTTATCCTAATTTTTTGGGTAGACCTTTAGTTAAAATTCCATGAAAAACTATAATATTTTCATTAAATTCTACTAACGATAAATGTGTAAATCTGTTGGAAAATATCAAAGCATTGCAATCACGCCACAAACGCTGACAAACACTTCGGAGTTGTCGTAACAATAAGCTGTCGCCAGTGTCTCCGTGTTTTCATAATAAATATGCCTTTATTCATTGAAATCGCAGATTGAATGTTTTTGATCAAATCCAATTGATTGCAAATTAACTAGCTCGATCAAGTGTTTCCATCCATCGGATCCATCCATCCCTTTCTGGCGACCGAAATTCCTCCAACTTTTTATCATCGATCTTCGAATCGGACGTGTCTCTTGTGTCTTTTCAGCATTGATTATCAGTTTTCACGAATAAAATATTCCCAGACAACAATCTGTTCACTAGTACCGATCAGAAGTAGCCTTTCACAAAATATTCCCTTAGAAATAAAATCCTTAGCCTGGTGAATTCGAAGCGTAACCGCTATTCAAGCCGATTTACACCTTGCGTCATTTTTAGCTCTACCGGTCAGAGACCAGAAGAGCTTATGTGATAGTAATGCGTCCGTCGTCCGTCCGTCTGTCTGTCTGTCCGTCCGTAAACAATTTTTCAAAATGCTACTCCTCCTACAGTTTTGGTCTGATTTCAATATAACTTGGCACACAAGTAGACTACACTAAGATACATAATTCTGTATATCGGTTTTTGATTTCGATGAACGGTGTTCCCGTGGTTACTAAAAATAGAAATTTCTGTGAAATTCTTTCAAAATGCTACTCCTCCTACAGTTTTAGTCTGATTTCAATATAACTTGGCACACAAGTAAACTACACTAAGATACATAATTCTGTTTATTGGTTTTTGATTTCAATGAACGGTGTTGCCATGGTTGCTAAAAATAGAAATTTCTGTGAAATTCTTTCAAAATGCTACTCCTCCTACAGTTTTAGTCTGATTTCAATATAACTTGGCACACAAGTAGACTACAATAAGATAAATAATTCTATGTATCAGTTTTTGATTTCGATGAACGGTGTTGCCGTGGTTACTAAAAAATAGAAATTTCTGTGAAATTCTTTCAAAATGCTACTCCTTCTACAGTTTTAGTCTGATTTCAGTATAACTTGGCACACAAGAAGACTACGCTAAGATACATAATTCTATGTATCGGTTTTTGATTTCGATGAACGGTGTTGCCGTGGTTACTAAAAATAGAAATTTCTGTGAAATTCTTTCAAAATGCTACTCCTCCTACAGTTTTAGTCTGATTTCAATATAACTTGGCACACAAGTAGACTACACTAAGATACACAATTCTGTATATCGGTTTTTGATTTCGATGAATGGTGTTGCCGTGGTTACTAAAAATAGAAATATCTGTGAAATTTTTTCAAAATGCTACTCCTTCTACAGTTTTGGTCTGATTTCAATATAACTTGGCACACAAGTAGACTACAATAAGATACATAATTCTGTGTATCAGTTTTTGATTTCAATGAACGGTGTTGCCGTGGTTACTAAAAATTTCTGTGAAATTCTTTCAAAATGCTACTCCAAATACAATTTTAGTCTGATTATAATATAAATGTGGTATGCAAGTAGACTGCACTAAGAGCATAAAGAGACTTAATTAAGGATCATTATTCTATTTATTGCTGTTGAAAAGTTTCAATTTCCAACTGCTTAAGTACTTTTCTCTTCCTTTGCTATAAGTACAAACCAGTAGAGCTTCAGTCTCGACAGAGACTTCTGGTTCAAAATCTACGACGGACGGTTAGTGCAATAATTTAATTCGAAAATATTCAATTGTCTGTCTCAAATGTATATATAAGTAATAAATAACAAGTTTATAAACTTCAGTGGGAACTGAAGTGGGTCGGTACGTGATCAAATCTTCTGAGAAGGCCTTCGGCCTTCACAGGATTTGATCATGTGACCGACCCACTTCAATTCCCATTGAAGTTTATAAACTTGTTATTTATTTCTTAAAAATATTTATTAATAATAAAGTTTACCTGGTGTAACTGTAAATACATGTACACGTATAACATACTAATCTCTAAGACTGAAAAGCGAACACAAAATCGTTTCGTTTTAATACCACTTGTCCTCTGATATTATAAAGGACACCATTTTGAAACCAAAGACATCCAACACTGATAAATACTCCTATATATCTTAAAACATATAATTTTATCTTTATAACGGTGTCTTAATATCTAGTTTTGATTACACAAAAACTCTCTTTATTTAGTTCTTACAGTTTTTATATAATGTCACTCTCAAAGCAAAAAAGTCGTCTGCGAGGTGCAGTGGTAAGAGCTTCTGCTAATGAGTCGCGAAGTTAGGAGTTGATCGAACCCCACTGTGGTATGAAGAAGCCGTTCCTTCGGATGAGACTGTATAAACCGAGGCCCCTGTCGCAGTAGGAGCTGGCACGAAAAATATTCATCAGTGCCCAATGGCCCTAAGTGCAGAGCAGAGGACAAAAATTTACAGCTCTCCACCGGCAAGTGGTGGCGTGTGCATATGAGTGAAAAAGTCTCGAGACGTACATGTACATTAAAAAAAAATACACTGTACAATCAATAAATCAAAACATAGTTTAATGATTTATCCAAAGACCCTTGTATGGAATTAAAATATCCGTTTAGAATACATTAAATTTGACTCTACAAAACAATAAACATTTTCACTTGGATCTGGAGTCGTAAAATTGATAGATGAATGGCGAAATAAATGCTGGAAATGGTTTTATCAAATTGATGGTCAAAATTATGTGAACACCAGATGGTGTCCAATATTAAACCTCGTCCAGTTAGAAGTCATTAATAATAAATATTACAGTTCTCATTTATCAACACACAAGTTGTACATGCAGGACCGGTATATAAATATGGACATTCGAGAGTGAAATTACACACATTCGACTTAATTGCTGAATCTCAGTGAGTATTAACTACCTATATTAATTAGTTTTGAAAAAGTTATTGTTTTATTTGATTTAGATGTCATAGTTATGTTGCATTAAGAATTAAAAACTTGAAACTTATTGCATTGAAAGTAAGGTGATTATACTTACATGAATGCTTTCAAGTTCAATTTCTTTGAATCTTTTACGAAATATTTTTAATATCATGTATATAAAACATATACTAAGAATTACTTCTTAGTGGGAAATCAAGGTTAACGCGTTTACGATAACCAGTTACAACTGAAAAGCTTGTGAAATATTTGTATTCTCATAGTGACAGATTTTAACTGTATTTCAGTCATGCAATACGGAATACTAGCAGTTTGCGTTATACTTGGTGTGTTGGCAGTATCTGACTCCAGGAGTCCACCAAGACCTTCAGTTTGTAATATGGACTACCGACCTGTATGTGGCAAAGACAATAAAACATACAGCAATGCCTGCAGAGCCCGAGCAGCGTAATGGTTTTTTTTAGTTAAGCAATTGCCATTTACACGCTTTCCTGTCATGTCCAGTTTATTTTTCTCTGATTTATAAAACTAACTATGGTTTTAAATGTTTTTTAGAGGTGTTCCTATTGCTAGCCAAGGAAAATGTAAAGTTTGTCCATGTCAAAAAATAATGAAACCAGTTTGCGGAGTGAACGAAGTCACTTATGATAATGAATGCCTTGCCAATTGCGCGTATGTATAAGGCTTAGATGAACTTACTAACTGCTGATAGCAACTTTAGCTTTTTACTTCTCTTTGAATGACGTATATGTATTTGATATAATTATATGCATTTTAATTTTACAGAGGTGTTACCTTTTTCCCAGGACCATGCAGTACGTATTATAATATTTTTATGCTTCACTCAATATGACAGAGTTCAATAATATACTTCGTAATTGCTTTTGCGGCTGAAAATCGTTAATAAAAAATCTTGTATTTTGTGTTTCAGAGAGAAGCTAAGCATAGAGAACATGCAACTGAGTGGTGCTGATATTTAACCTTTCAGCAGTCATTTATTGAAATCTTGGAAAAAAGGAAATTATAAAATATCAGCCAATTAAAGGAATAAAAGGAATGCATGATTGTCTATTCTGCCTTTCAATTTTAATGAGGATGGCAAAGGGAGAAAGTGGCGTAAAATAGCTTATGCAAAGAAGAAGTAAGAATCAGTCATGGTCACGTCTGAGTTTAAACAATTATTAATCATCCTAGGCAACCTACTGACAAATAAGTTGATTATGTAAGGTTTTCAACAATATCGGTTAAAGTCAGTACTTCGCTTATTCTACTGTCGCTTTAAATTGAGAATTGTCTGCAAATACTACTTTTCATCCATTCCATAAAACTATATGCTTATATAATTCAATTTATGAAAATTGTTTATAGTGCTAGGCTCTCAGGGGTCATTTAGCAATGGACGTTCTTTAATGTAATAAATCCATTTGTTAAAATTGCGTCCATTTATTTAGATAAAAGAATATATTTTGAAATCTTGTTTTTTTTATTTCAATATAATATTATGTAGAAATTGTTAAAATCATATAATTATGGAAGTATCCTCACTCAATGTTTTGTTTAATTCACGTTTCATTGAAACGGGTGTAGTAATGCAAATCTTGGAAATATGGGGCAAAAAATTAGAAATTTTTTTTTTCCTTTTATAAGCGGATAAAAATTAATATAAAGTCTTATTTTATTCATTTTTTTTATATATATTTTTTTCAATACAAATAAGTTTCAATATTTTTATTATTTATTTTTTTTTTAAATCAACAACTCCAATTAAGCAGATAAATATTAATTATCGCCAATGGACCTCTTGCAATCTTTTTACTGATTAAAAAAGAACAATTTTACATAAACTTATTTCTATCGTTTGAATTTATTTTTTTTCAGCTTTTGTTTAGCAATATGTGAACTTTGAAAGATTTAGTATGAAACATGCTATGTATGAGTTAACGTTCTTCGGCTATGTCTGAAGTCTCTCATACTGTTCGAGTTAAGAACTCGGTCGCGTTCACTCAAAATCTTTATCCAGTTTATCAATTTATATTTGATCAATACAGATAATTTTTACAGCGAATGTGACTGGTCAACAGGGATGTTTGCTCTTCCTAGGCATCTGATCCCACCTCTGGAATTCTCGGAGGTCCGTGTTTCACTCTCTCTTTACTTATTTCTATTGTTTATAAATTTGAGATTGATATCTTTAAAATATCGATTTTTCGGGATACTGCAATAAAGCGACAAATTATCTTATCGAATGAATTTTTCTTATACCGATGTGACTGCAAAATCCTTGGACTCAGGAAACCTATCATGAAATGTAAAGAAAAGTCTTAAAGGTCTGTGCTTCTTTAGCATAACAGTGCGACAGAAGCCGATGTATTTAATTGTATAACTGAAATTAAATGAACTTTTTTTCCTTTTGGTTTCTTATCATAGTTACTGTAAAATCACATATTTTCCTGGGGTCAAATTTTCGTGGTTTGAGAAAAAAGTCTTGGTTCGTGGGGACTTGAATTCGTGGATGAAGAATTGTTGAGTAGTTACAATGTATGTAACATCATGGTGGACATGAATTCGTGGGTCTCTCCATACCCCGAAAACAACAAAAATTAATCCCCCACGAAAATTTGTGATTTCAGAGTATGGACATCCTGCATGTAAATTGAAGTTAATACCTATAATGAGAAAATGCCATGATTTTCATTTTCGTTGAAAATATTGCAATACACATTGTGCATATAGATATATCGCAATACAGTTGAAAATATCACAATATACCACAATTCAGAATCGCTGGCCAATACCGAGCCCTATAATGTATCTGTGATTTCCAAAGTATCTCTCCATTTCTAATAAAATGGATTCGAGCCATCGAACTGACCAAGGTCCATAGTTTTTGACGGAATTGAGAGGTACAATTTTGGCTTTAAACATAAATCACAATTTTATATATATATGTCTTTGTATTTATTGACTGTAAATAATACACATACAGTACACATGTATATAAAAAATATTAAGATAATTTCCTATAAAATATAGCAAGGAATGGATTGTTACGTTCTTTTATAAATACCCCTAGGAAATAACTTGGACTTCATACAAAAATTATTCTCTTTGTTAATTGGAAGTATCCATTCTCGATGTGATGTAAATTGAAGTTCATGCGTGAATTTTCAAAGAAAATTCTGGTAAATTTAATTTTCATTGTTATTGTTGACAATAAAAAGTTTCTACATAAGTATTTGTAATATAATACATTTGGCGTTTAAAATTTATTTGTTATCAAAATTTCGTTATCAATAAAGATCGTTATCAATAAAAATTGTGTAGTTATGTTAAGCTGAACTTCCGTATATCGAAAACCGAGTTAACGAAGTTCGACTTTATAACTATCTGCACATAATAAGGTTTACGATACATTAATGATTACATAAAAAGAACAACCAAAAGAGAGCATGCTAATTCGTGCATATAAATCTCATTTCAAAAAAGTTAGTAACTTTTACCCAATTTTATTCCGTGAAATTCATTTAGTTGTGAAAAGCCGTTTTGAAGGCATATTTTCTATTATAGTACAATTCTCTGTCGTCCTTCGACTTAAGCGTTCAGTAAGGCGCACGGCATTCTCGACGCCACGTCTCTCAAATGGGGAATAGATTCTCGTTGGTTAAGAAATTAATAACATTAGCAACTTTAAATAAATTGTTGACAACGATGAGAAGACTCAAGCCCCATTTTTGTGATACGAAATGCCATCATTGGATCCTTGCTACACTCGTTGACATTCATCCGAATTTCTATCCCATGTACATTTAAACAGTGAATGAAAAGCTGTGTAAAAGTCAGATGCTAATTCTGTAACCTTGAGCATTTAACGCTTACTGATCATTAAAGTCCAAAGATAACAATGAATTGTACTAATATGAGTCAAAAAAGAAAAAGACAACATGAAAAGTTTAAAATTTTATTCAAAATATTTTAAATAAAAATACAGTGTATATTATGACAGATTTGATAGAATTTGTGGAAGACGAATGAATAAATACTACTAAGGCATCATCACGTTAAGGTCATATCACGTGGGAAGTTGGGAGAAGCACTTTCTCCGATGGGACGTAGGCTTGTTTTAATAATTTGGCCCTTTATGATAATCAAATGGTTAAACAAAGTACAAAAATGTACTGAGACACAGAAAACATGATATGTGCAGAATGATTGTGAGCATGATAAAACCAGGAAAATTATCGTAAAAATGAGGGAACCTAATACCTAAAATGAAAATGATGACTATTTATCTATCAAAAGCAATTTAATCTACCATTTTTTATCGAATGATAATTGTGTTTCAATTGAAAAAATAAAGAAGAAAAAACTTTCACCAACACAAAAAAGACAACAGGAAGCTGCTATGCAGAAACAGATTTGAAAAAAAGACATTTATAGCTAAAAAGGTAAAAAGTCACATATACACAGATTCATAATGTATATTGAAAAAATATATATTAGGAACACATAAAATAGAAAATCAGGCCATT
>NW_026922496.1:0-19721 GCF_032062105.1 Saccostrea cuccullata | reverse complement strand
TGAATTGAGTATTAAGAGTAAAGTTCTCAATATTAAACTTCATGAATTTATAATAAACAAAAATTTTCTGAGGAAATTTTCTCGGCAAATATTTTCCTTTTATTAGAAATAAAATGTGGTATTCTTGGGATTCTAACCCTAGTCCTCCATAAAAATCCAGACTATGATTTTCCGATCAGACTAACAGATTACACAACTTTTGATTATTAAAAGATGTATTCAAATCATGTTTTTGATATGACCTTTGACTAAATGGACAAAGTAATTCTCGGAAAAAGGGGAATGTTGTGACATAACGAGAGTATTTTTAAGGTACAGTGGGTCGTTACTCCATGTTTTTGATGATAAAAAAGTATACTAGTACACAAACTTTGTTGGTTAACTTTTAAATGAAAATCGCTAACCTGAGTACATTAACACAGAACCGGGGGGGGGGGATGCATTTCAAACTACCGAGTAATTATGTTTCCATATCAATGGCTTTGCTGTTCCTAAACAGATTTTTATGAAATATTTTCCTATATATATTACTTTGTAAAAATTTGATCCTTCACTGTGGCCCCTCTCTAACCCAAGGGGGTAATCATTTAAAGAAACATAAATCTACACTACCTGAGCATGCTTCCATACCAATATGACTAAGCATGGCTTTGCTCTTCTCGAGAAGAAGATTTATAAGATTTCTCTATATATTTTTTTTTGTTAAATTTTGATTCCCCATTGTGGAACAAACCTTACCTCTAGGGTTCAAGATTTGATCAAACTTGAATCTACACTGTAAGGAGTAAGGAAGCTAAGTTTCAACTTTTTTGGCCCAGTTGCGAATAGGATTTTTAAAATATGCCACAAATTTTTCACTATTTCTGAATACCTCCATTTGAGGGCGTAGCCCTTCATCTGAACAAACTTGAATTCCCTTCACCCAGAGATTCTTTGTGACAAGATTGGTTGAAATTTGCCCAGTGGTTCTGGAGAATAAATCAAAATGTGAAAAGTTTACAGACGGGCGGATAGCTAGACAGAGAGACGGACTAGAGACAATATGTGATCATAAGGGGACGACCATTTGATTCTGAGGGGGGGGGGGGGGCTGGCAGATTTTGGACATAAATAATCTGTCCCTGAAAATGTTGAAAATAAATAATCTGTCCTCCTCTGCAAAGAAAATAAATAATCTGACCTTGACTTATGATATTTAAATATTGTGAAAATACCTTTTTATTTCCGTGTAATTTAACCTCAGAATCTTCAATTCAGCATTTTTTTGGGGCTCGCTTCGCTCGCCATTTTAGAACCAAATAATATTTAAAATCAGATTACCAGACTGGATACTTGTAGTCAGTTGATCAACATGACAATGAGCACTCAGTAGATGTGATGAATCACTTTAAAAACAAGCCAATTCTTAAACACCACAAAATTTTCTTTTCAAAGAATTACACTTCCCGATAAATTAATACAAAGTATACAGTGGCGGATTTAAGGAAGGCATACATGTGTATGACCCTCCCCTAAAATTTCAAAGTATGATATGAATTATATTAATATTGCCATGCTTTAAGTACAATACCAATATTTTTATGCCTAGTTTTACTCTTAAAATACACAAAAACCCAAGAGCTTCAGGGGGCTTCGCCCCCTGCGCCCCCTTCTTTCAAAGTATGATATGACTAGTATTAATTATGTCATACTTTGGAACATAACTAACCAATTCCTACATAATTGTGCCTGCTTTTACTCTTGAAATACACAAAAACCCACGAGCTTCAGGGGGCTTCGCCCCCTGGACCCCCTTCATTCAAAGTATGATATGACCAATATTAATAATGTCATACTTTGCTATATAATAACCAATACCACTATAATTGTCCTGGTTTTACTCTTGAAATACCCGAAAACCCAAGAGCTTCTAGGGAATTTCCCTCCCTTGGCCTCCACCAGTGCTTCGCCCAGAACCCACTGGGGGCCTTAACCCGGCCCCAGACCTTTTGCTTGAACGAAGTTATACACACCCCCCATCCTGAATCCGCCTATGGTATATAAATGATAAGTCTTTTAGAATCAATCGATCAAGGTACCCTAAGACAAAGAAGAAAATAAATAATCTGTCCTCGATAATCTTGAAAATAAATAATCTGTCCTTGACAGGCATGAAAATAAATAATCCGTCTCAAAAAAATTTGCCAGGCCCCCCCTCAGAATCAAATGGTCGTCCCCTAAGCTCACTTGAGATGTCAGCTCAGGTGAGTTAAAAATGAAGCAAAGACCCACTCATATCAAAAAATTGTATAACAGTATGAGAAAATCATCCATTTTACCCTCTTTAGTGTCTGTATGCTATTTTAGGCAAAGAATTTCAATCTTTGTGAAATTTTTGCAAATGTTTAGATTTTACATAAAGTATACTCTAGTTTTATATGAAATATCTAGGAAAATATGGATAAATGTATATCTGAGACTTAATTCAATTTTCACCCTCGTGGTTGCAGAATTAAAGGCATTTCGCTCGCCTTGTTCACCCCTCTCCTTACACGAAAATGTAAATCATTCCATGTTTTATTACTTGTTTAATATATGGTGTGAAGTCGTAGCAAAACGAGTTAAGAGAAACGGAGTTGAACTTAATTTTGAATTTTCTAAAGTATATCTTAGAGAGGGGTGGGGGGATAGAGAGAAAGAACAGGAATGAGAAGTCAAGAGAGGGGCAGCATTCGACTCTGTATAAAGATTCACCGAAAAAATGTAATCAGCACTACCCATAAATAGCATGTATATGTTGCTTTGGAGTCAAAAAGGATCATGGAACCGTAAAAATATACTGATTCATGAAAAAAAACTGCATTCACTACTCTAGTGCTGGATCTATCACCAAAAAAGTTGCATCAGCATTCATGATTGGTTGGTTGGCCGTATGTGCATGTAGTCAAATCACTACAATACGGTTTATAAGTGAGAAGATGTTTCAGTATCTACGCATTCCTTGACCTAAAAGTCTTCTGACAAACAAAGTTACAAATACTTAAATGCGGTAAACTATAAATTCTTTCTATCAAAGATATGTATTTTCTTAAAATTATTGTACATTACAATGCCGCTCTGAGAAAAATCACTTCAATATTTCCTAGAAAGGAATTTTATTGCAGAGTATTTCATATTATGTTACGGTCTTAAAATCTAGTTGTACTATGTGCAGAAGAATATGATTCTTTCATTTAAACGACAAAGGTTACGACGCATATTAAGTCCTTTCGATTTAAAAATATATCCAAACGTTCAAATATATATATTTCTAACTTCATTCGAGAATGATAAGAAAATGTATATATATGAATGTATATAATGATGCAATTTAATACCTTTTATCAAGAAAAGAATCCCAAAACTAGCCAAATACACTAATCTACCGAGCGCCATCTCTGCCGTTAAAAAAAGTTTCAAAGTGAAGGAGCTGAAGCATGAAAATGTCAACAGAATTTTGCAATTGGAATATATAAAGAAATATTAGACTTTGACCCGTGCATGCACGGGTTAACATTGTTATGAATGCATCCATGTACATATCGGACATTAACTAAACAGATTCATATTCTAAGGTATTTTTGAAACAAACAATACATGTGAATATAATCTTGTTTTTTAATTTGTTTTTTTATTTGTTTTTATTTTATTTTAAGGGTGGGGTTGGGGGTTAGGTTTGTATTATCAGGAAAAATGGCAGCTGGAAAAAATCTTTGACTAGCCCCACACGAAAAGATATTTTTCTTTACTTCAAATTTTGTTTTGAGGTTAGAGCCTTGGGGGTCCCCTCCAAATTATATGTCGTTCTCCTATGTTATATTTTAGTACCGAGTGAAATACCTTTCCAAAACTATCTGTATCAATTTGGAATTTCTCACTCTATTTTTTTTTTAAATAATGTAGGAGACATTACTCCTTATATTGACCTGGAAGGTCATTTGCAGGTCAATATAAAGTAATTTTTTTTCTAAAATTTTGAATCTCACCCAATCAGAGAGAGAGGAGTTATTCAATCATATAATAAAAGCAATGAGCCCATGGGCCTTATTGGTTACCTGAGTATAATGTATGAACTTTCCAACCATTGAATTTGGTTCATGTTTAAAACCAGAGGCCATGAAATTCACAATTCTGAAAAAGGCACCATTGTTGTTTATTACTATACACTTAGCTTGCTTACTTTGATTACTTAATACACAGAGGCAAATCAGAGGAACAAAGTAAAAATGCATATCCACTATTTAGTCAGTTAAAATGTCCCACCCTACAAAAACCATTGACCATGGGGCCGCATATTTCACAATTTTCAAGAAGATACCTTTGTTCATCATTGATTATTACCTAACGGCAGATTTCAAAGCATTGATTCATTTTCAATACATGTATATGATCATTAGAGCTCCCCCTCATGGTACCCCTGATCCAGGGGTATTGAAATTCAACATTTTGGAAGAGGCACATCTCCTCATTATAATTATATACTTATATCATCGGCAAAATAATCAGGTATGAGCCAGATTCATAGGCGTCGGAATCGGGGGTGGGGTGGGCTTTTTGCTTTTGTTGAAAAGATAGACATTACATAGGCATTGAAAATTTGGTTTACCTTTTTCTGTTGGTTTAGCACCCCTTCCTATAGCCCCCCACTTTAAGTTTGCTTCCGACGCCCATGCAGATTGGGCAAAGTAAAGAGAAGATATGCTCCGGACAAGAGATCTCGGATGTGAGGACGGAACAGACTGATCACTGTAGGACGCCCACCGAGCAAGGTCCTTATAAAGCAAACCTGTGTATTTTAATGTATTGTATTAAAGTATATCTAATATTCAAATATGTTATTCTTGTAGAAATATCCGGACAAGTATGCATGTTCCTAAGGAAAAAAAGAATGGAATGTAAAAACACTACATCGCATATAGTTAATACATTGGTGTGTGCTGCCTTTAGACGACCTCGAGGTTCAAAATTATCTGTTATATACTTAAATTTTCCTTTAAAGATATATATGCCGTATTAGTGTTTTATTTTTTAAGTACATCTATTTATAAGAACCAGGCAGAAATGAAAATAAGTGATTCATGATAGTGATAGATTTTTCCAAAACTATCATATTTACATTGAGATACATCAAAATAAATACTTAATCATAGTTATAAATGGATTTCACGCATAGTTGATCAAAAAATGATTTCAATATATACCAAATTGTACTGAAACAGTCAACAATATCCATTGAAAGGTGTCTGTGCGTGCAGGGGATTTTTTAAGAGGGCCCGCACTCTCTTTGAATTTGAATTATAAAAATTTGAACGTCTTATATCAAAGAGTAAAAAACATTAAAAAAAAAACCATGGGTTATTTTAATTATGAAAATATATAGTGATGTTAAATTATGAAAAAGGTGAAATTCTAGTTATCTCCCTTGGCACTCTTCAGTAAAAGGAGTTGGAAAGAGTGTATTTTACTCTTCAGTTTAGAAGGTGAGGATTAAGAAACATGTGTGATTTCATCTTCATTTTTGAAGTTTTGTTGGTTTTGAAGTTTTGTTGGTTTTCATACATCCAAGGGACATGCAAGTCTAATTTTAATTAGAAAAATGTAAGCCTACAATAAAAAAAAAATGCCTGCAATTTGCTTAATTTTATCTGACAAAAACAAAATTTCAATTCCTACATGAGGACAGAGTTTGAGTATTTTGAAAAGGCTAACTTGTTTAACAATAACATCAAAAACCACCTAAATTCAGTTAATTTTTGGGGAAAAAATGATTTTGTACTGGAATTTGAACACTAGCTAGGGATTACAGTATGATGAGTATCTCTCCTTTTCATCGATACTCCCTTAGTAGTGATCTGTATGATATACACAGTCGACTGGAAGAAGTCCTCGACCTCAGCATACATGAAGTCATAGAAAGAAGCATGAAAGCCACAGCAGAGATTGGATGGAGCATAATTTTTTCTATGTATCGGCGCTTCTATGGATGTCATATTTAGATCAGGTATTTAATACATAACTTGGACTAATGTCTAAACAAAGACGCTATTGCCTATTTTGTTCAAATTGAAAATTTAGGGGAAAGTCAAGAAAAATTGACGGCAAACATACAGGGCTTACTGCTATTAAAAGTCATCAGTCCTGCTAAAAATTTACCAGCCTGAGAAAATATTTGTCTTTTGTAAAATTGGATTTTTGAAGCTAGAGGTACAGTAGGTCACTAAATGATACCCCCCCCCCATATGAATATAAAAGTGTCCATGTTTTGCTATAGGAAACCCAAAATATGTGTCGCATCAAAATGTAAAATAGGTCACAATGACAATATGTAATAAAGATTCCGTAAAAGTCTCATCAAATTTCAAACAGTGGTATATGAGAGGAGTTGCAATAAGAGGTGGGTACCCTAAAGCGTAACAGATGGACGAATGGGCAGATATACATCCTGATAACTACACCCCTCCCCACTGATTTTCAAGCGGGGGATATAATAATGTGAATGAGGGTCAGATCATCAAAAATTCAATCTCGAATCTATTGCCTGACAATTTATACCTTTTTGCCTGTAAAACTTTGCTTTCAATATCCACTGGCAGATTTGGGGGGGGGAGGGGGGCATGAGAGCACACACCCCTCCTAAAATTGTGGTCAGAGTATATGAATAATATTTATAATGCCATATTTTGGTACAATACCACTATTTTTTGCCTAATTTTACTCTTAAATACACGAAATCCCATGAGCTTCCGGGGGCTTTGCCCCCTGGACCCCTTCATTCAAACTATGATATGACTAGCATTAATAGTGCCATACTTTGGTACATAACTACTTAGACCCCTTGCCTGAGCAAAGTTATTCCCCCAATCACAAATCCTGTATCCGCCCATGATAACATTAGTTGATTTGGAAGCGATTTATCAAATTAATAAATTTTAATTAATGAAACCTTTAAACAAGTCCAGCTGGGCATCGACATGTGCGTATTTGTAGGCCCACAGCCAAATTTGTGAGTCTCGGGCGGTCAGGCACACTGTTATTTCAAACACTGTTTGGGAATAGGTCCTTATTAAAATCGAGAATATTTAATTAAGCCCTGAAAAAATAACCAGATGTTTGGCAAAACCATAATTTCTATTTTTCTTATTCATTTCACCAAAATGTAAATGTGTCTCTTTTCCAACTCTAAAAACAACTTCTGTGTTTATGATATTCTTCAAATGCATTTCCCTTTATTTGAATTATAAAAAAGGGTGGGGATTCCTACAAAATTTGAAAAGCAAAATAATCAATAAAAAAACTGGCCAGGTAGTTACAGTTTCATCAGTTGAAATGGGGGGGGGGGCCAAAAAATCTGAAAAAGCCTTACAAAAACCCTGTCCAAATGGGGGGGGGTCCCAAATATTCCTACAAGCAAAGAGAGGGAGATTTATTAATATGAGAGCACATACAATATGCATGGGTTTTTGCCAACGTTTTGGTCTAATTTAGGTTTCAATTTACTTAACAAATAAAATTTGATCATACAAAACTATCGCTCTTTTTCAATTTATATCTAATAGTATGAGTTTATGATTATATTACAAGAACATGAGGGAGGGGGGGGGGAGGTAAATAAAATATTTAATTATCATTAATTCAAAAGCTAAATTGTTATTTAAATGTATGTATTCTCTTGTCGTATGATGAATTTCATTATTTGTTATTATTTCAGATGCAATCTGAGTCTTGTTCTGAATTTCAAAATCCCCTTTGACAGCACCTGCACAGCTGAGGTAATGTAAATTTAAAATTTGAGGACCACCTTCACCAAGAAAAGATTATCAATTCAACTAACGTTAGTGTTACTTATACCTTTTATTATTCATGTATCAGTACTATAGATAATTTGGTATTTTGTGTTGACAACTTGCAGTTTTTTTTTTATTATCATGAAGAACATTCCTTTTCGTTTAGGAATCAAGGAGCTTCTAACCAAGGGTTGAATTATAGTGAATACTGCCATTCAGAGACTTTGAAACAGGTATTTCTTCTGATCTTAATTCTCTGAAATTTTTAGCTCACCTGAGTCGAAGGCTCAAGTGAGCTTTTCTGATTGAATTTTTTCTTTGTCTGTCATTGTCAATCTTCAAGGGGAGAGAAATACAAAATTAATGGCATTACTGATATATTTTCTTAAGAACCAATGGCCCAGGAAAGATAAAACTTATGTGGAACCATTGTCGGGTAGTTTAGATTCAAATTTCTTCAAATCATGAACTTCGGGTGTAGGACGGGGCCACAACGGATGATCAAAGTTAAACATAGAATTATATAGGAAAAATATTTAAAAATCTTCTTCTCGCATACAGCAAAGCCTTGATTGGTAATATTTAAATGAAAGCATCTTCAGGTGTTGTAGATTCAAGTTTAATCAAACAATGACCCCCCCCCCCCACAAAGGTCAATCTCTCCCTTACATAAGAATTAAGATGAAAAATCCTTGAAAAATATTCTTCTAAAGAACAGAAAAGCCAGTAAGTTATATATACATATGGAAGCATTTTCTCGTAGTGTAGATTTGCTCAAATCATGACCCCCAGGTATAGGGTGGGGCCTCAATGAAAGTTCAAACTTGTATGGTTAACATCACAGTTAGTCAAAAATAAGGAAAATGGGAGCATCCTTATGTAGATTATGAGAAAAAGTGAGCTAGCTCACATACCCCAGCTTTTTTTAAACTTGATTGAAACACATAATGAAAGGCACAGGTAGTGCACTTTAAATACATAGTATAGATCAAAAAGGGGCAATAATTGCAAAAAAATCTTCACATCAAAATGCAGCATATTTTTAAATGTGGAAAAGTTTTAGATAAATAATGGAATCAAAATTTCAATTGGCATTATATAAATCCAAACATTAATTTGAAGGGGTTGGGGGGGGGGGGGGGGGGGTGTGCAATTTTCTTGAATAAAGGCAAAACTCTTTAGGATAAAATAATGGAATATGTCAAATATCTGCATAGGTTGACAAACTAAAAAACTTTTAAGAAGTGGTGCTGACAAACTTACTGTATATTCAAAATAGGCCAAAAAGTCTAAGAATGGAAAGTGTGGAAATTCCTCGGAAAAATAACGGAATCAGAATTTCCTGGTAATATGACATCTACATATTGTGTCCTAAATATCTGCAAAAATCGAAATTCTGTGCAGTGGTTTATGAGGAGTTGCGCTGACAAACTGTTCATCTCTATATTCAAGGTATGGCCAAAAACCTAAGTATTTAGTGCGGAAAGTCCCGGAAAAAATAATGGAATCTGAATTTCCTGGGAATAAGCACATCTACATATTGTGTCCTAAATATCTGCAAAGTTTGTCGAAATTCTGTGTAGCGGTTTATGAAGAGTTGTGCTGACAAACTGTTCACCTCTATATAAAAGGTATGGCCAAATGCCTAAGTTAAAAAGTGACAAAGTCCCGGAAAAAATAAAAGGAATTGGAATTTCCAAGTAATATGCAATTATCTACATATATGTGTCCTATTCTGCAAAGTTTAACGAAATTCTGTGCAGTGTTTATGAGGAGTTGCGTTGACAAACTTTCATCTCTATATTCAAGGTATGGCCAAATGCCTATTAAAAAGATTTTTAAAAATAATGGAATCGGAATTTCCTGATAATATGCACATTACACATTGTGTCCTAAATATCTGCAAAGTTTGATAAATTTTGCAGCGGTTTATGAGGAGTTGCGCTGACAAACTGTTCATCTCTATATTCAAGGTATGGCCAAATGCATAAGTTAAAAAGTGCGGAAATTCCCGGAAAAAATAATGGAATGGAATTTCCTGTAAATGCACATCTAATATTGTGTCCTAAATACCTGCAAAAAAGTTTGACGAAATTCTGTGCAGCGGTTTATGAAATTGCCTGACAAATCTAAAAAAACTGACTGACTGACTGACACTGACTGACGGACTGGTCAAAAATTAAGTTAACTACCATTTTTGTAGTTGCGTGGGGTAAATTATTTCAATTTGATTCTCTTTTACAGGGTGGGGGGGTAGATCAGGACCACATATGCTTTTAAGCTTTTTAATACAAAGCTGATTTTCTATTTTTATCTAAGCCAGGTGAGTGATGTGGCCCAGGGTCTCTTGTTAAATCATTTATCTTCACATTTATGTACAGTAAAACTCGGTTATAATAAAGTCGCTGGGACCTGTTAAAGTACTTCTCTATATCCGTGAATCGTTATATCCATATTTGAAATTCGTAAAATTTATATAGTTGGGGATCCAAGAACAGTTCACTATATCAGTGAATTCACAATATCCATGTAACTGCGTTTGCACTAAACATTTAGTTTTACTGTAGTTATATTGAAGCCTAATAGGAATAAAAGATATACTGGTATTATTGTACATGTAACACAGTGTCATCTTCATTATTTTGTTCAATCCACACAAATGTTTCTTTGAATATTGGAAACTGAAATCAGCATTGGCCTAAAAATAGAAATTATTTACAAAATGCAGCATATGTATAGGTTTTAAAAAAAAATCCTTTTCAGATGAGCAAGGCTGTAATAGTCATACTATGATACTAATATTCACAATCAAATATAACCTAACTACTTGAGGCTAGGATGGGGTGAGGGTTAAAGAAGGGGTTACATCACTTGAAAATTTAGAGAAGAATTATTCTCAAGAACCACAGGGCCAATTTTTACCAAACTTGGTAGGGCTAAACCCCCTTACAAGAGAAGATGATAACCAAGAAAAGAGAAAAATAGGGAACCACTAGGTCAGAAAAGCTGAAACTTATGTTGAGGCACCAAGGGGTTAAGTGTAGATTCTAAATTGTTTAAATCACCCCCCAAGGGTAGGCCTGGACCACAAAAGGTATTACAAGCAGGAAAATCTGGTGTAGATTAGGATGGTCAATTATTCTCGTGAGTGTTGTGGAGCATGGGCTTCTTGTATTGCATGATCCTGATCATAGAGAAAACAAACCTTAGCCACTCCCTTCCGTCAACAACAACAAAAAATTGCTTTGTGGAATGCCTATTTTCATTAACAAGTTCAAATTTTCAATTATATTTTTCCAGAGAGATGAATCAACCACATGCACTATTTTGAATCCAGACAAATTGTTTCTCAATTGGAAACTTAATCAGCAGTCAGGACACATCCCTGTACATCTGACAGTTGATACAGAAATCTCAGAAATTAAACATTTCTAAAAAGACACTGTCAGTTTAAAACTCTTAAATCCAGACCAGAAACAAAAGATATTGATTTTTATACTCCTCAAAATGTAACTTTGGGGTTTTATTGAAACCAAGACCTGAGGATGCACCAAAGAATATTGAATAGTATACCCTTTCAACATGAAATTTGGTATTTTAGTTTGCCTTCCTACACATGTTATGATAGTCAAGAGCATGGATTTTTTTTTTTTTACATTTTATACACTTTATTATGTAAACTTGATATTTTTAATAGGGTTCTGCTGATTTTCTTCACTGTAAACCAACTTTAATTTGCAAGCGATAAATATTTGCGAATTTTGCGACTTACTTTAACTTTCAAAAATTAATCGCCGCAAAACATTCATTAAGCTTTGTATTTTAATATAGAGTATTTTACTCAGTCGCGTATATTAATCGTCGGAGATCGATTTCAAATTGAGGAATCACGAGTAAAAAATGGCGTGAATAATAGTTATTTTACAGTATTGTACAAATCTGAAGTGTGTTTTCACCCTCCAGTTGATAGATGTAATTATTTTTTTTATCTATACTATTTAGCAAAAAGTACATTTACAGATGATTTTTTTAAAAAAATTGCTTTAAAAAATACAAATATATAAATCATGTCTCATGGATGCTTAATTACAGTTACCATAGAAACCAAATGTTTGGTAAAAAAAAAAAAGTAAGGTACAGAAAAAAAATGTGCCTTTCAATATTTTAGCAAATGGCCACTCATACATTTTTCTTCATAAAAGCTAATCAAACATTGGCTAAATTGTATAGGAAAATACAATAAGCTAAGATGTATAGGCAAATACAATATATTTGGAGATGTTGCCATGGTAACTAGATACAAATCACAAAAGCGTATTTTTAAAAAATATATTTTCATGCATTTACAATAAACTGTGAAAATAATACATGTATGTAAGTCAATAATTATTTTATTTTTGTATTTTATGGAGATTTTGTAAAGACAATTTATTTTTAAAAGCATTTCCAGAATAATTTGTTACCATGGTTACAAAAATTTATGAGAAATCCACTGGTTTTATCTAATATTTGCAAGGTGTAGGAAAACACTTTCTATCTTATATTATCAAATTTTTTGTGCTTGTGGTATTTTTTCCACAACATACTCTGAAAATGATGTATTTTGGTATTTTTGTGAAAAATGAAATTTTGTGATATTTTGTTGCCATGGTTACAGATTATTTTTTTAAAAACCCATGGGTTTTGTTTTGATTTATTATAATTAAGAATGTGCTCTTTCTATCTCATGCTTTCAAATTTTTTTATCATGTGGGAATTTTTCTTAGTATGCACTTAAAAATGGTTATTATTGTGAAAAATGAATTTTTGTGACATTTTGTTGCCATGGTAACAGAATATAATTTAAAAACCCATGGGTTTTATTCAATTTTATTAAAATTAAGAATGTGCTCTTTCTATCCCATGTTATCAGATTTCTTTAACCTGTGGGATTTTTTCTTACTATGCTCCTAAAAATGGTTATCAATGTGAAAAATGAATATTTGTGATATTTCGTTGCCATGGTAACAGAAGATTTTCGAAAAACCCATGGGTTTTATTTAATTTTATTAAAATTAAGAACGTGCCCTTTCTATCCCATGTTATCATATTTCTTCAACATGTGGGCTTTTTTCTAAATATGCTTATAAATTTGTGGGATTTTAAGAAATATTATAAAAAGTGAATTTGATGAAATGCCTTATGATAAATTGAAATTCAGTATCTTTAATAAATCCTGTATAATTTTATCCTATGGTAATCATTAATCATTTTGTATGTACTTTTTAGGAAAAAAAATTTTTATGATATATTCATCAAAAAAGCTCTGGTGCATTGTTTCCATGGCAACAAAGTTCGGCCAAAAAAAATTTTGCCGTCCAATGATGTTCCCTTGTTCCATGAAGCAACATATTAACTCACAACGAATAAAGAAAAAGTGAGCCCACGCTCCCCCAAAACTTGACGGTGAAACCATAATGAAAGGCACAGCTAGTGCACTTTAAATACATAGTATAGATCAAAAAGGGCAATAATTGCAAAAAAATCTTCACATCAAAATGTCTTGCATATGAGGACATTTAAATGTGGAATGAAGTTTCTAGATAAATAATGGAATCAAAATTGCTTGCATTTGGCATTATACAAATCCAAACATTAATTTGAAGTGGTGGGGGCAAAACTCTTTGGGATAAAATAATGGAATATGTCCTAAATATCTGCATAGGTTGACGAAACTATGTAAAACAGTTTAAGAGAAGTGGTGCTGACAAACTGTTCATCTGTATATTCAAAATATGGCCAAAAAGTCTAAGTTGGAAAGTGTGGAAATTCCCGGAAAAATAAAGGAATCGGAATTTCCTGGTAATATGCACATCTACATATTGTGTCCTAAATATCTGCAAAGTTTAACGAAATTCTGTGCAGTGGTTTATGAGGAGTTGCGCTGACAAACTGTTCATCTCTATATAAAAGGTATAGCCAAAAAGCTAAGTTTTTAGTGCAAAAAGTCCCGGAAAAAATAAAGGAATCGGAATTTCCTATTATTTTGCACATCTACATATTGTTTCCTAAATATCTGCAAAGTTTAACGAAATTCTGTGCAGCGGTTTATGAAGAGTTGCGCTGACAAACTTTTCATCTCTATGTAAAAGGTATGGCCAAAAACCTAAGTTTTTAGTGCAAAAAGTCCCGGAAAAAATAAAGGAATCAGAATTTCCTGGTAATATGCACATCTACATATTGTGTCCTAAATATCTGCAAAGTTTAACGAAATCCTGTGCAGCAGTTTATGAGGAGTTGTGCTGACAAACTGTTCATCTCTATATTCAAGGTATGGCCAAAAACTTAAGTATTTAGTGCGGAAAGTCACGGAAAAAATAATGGAATCAGAATTCCCTGGTATACATCTACATATTGTGTCCTAAATATCTGCAGTTTGACGAAATTCTGTGCGGCGGTTTATGAAGAGTTGCGCTGACAATCTGTTCATCTCTATATAAAAGGTATCGCCAAATGCCTAAGTTAAAAAGTGCGGAAATTCCCGGAAAAAATAATGGAATCGGAATTTCCTGGGAATATGCTCATCTACACATTGTGTCCTAAATACCTGCAAAGTTTGACGAAATTCTGTGCAGCAGTTTATGAGGAGTTGCACTGACAAACTGTTCATCTCTATATTCAAGGTATGGCAAAATGCATAAGTTAAAAAGTGCGGAAATTCCCGGAAAAAATAATGGAATCGGAATTTCCTGGTAATGTGCACATCTACACATTGTGTCCTAAATATCTGCAAAGTTTGACGAAATTCTGTGCAGTGGTTTATGAGGAGTTGCGCTGACAAACTTTTCATCTCTATATAAAAGGTATGGCCAAATGCCTAAGTTAAAAAGTGCGGAAGTTCCCGGAAAAAATAATGGAATCGGAATTTCCTGGTAATATGCATATCTACACATTGTGTCCTAAATATCTGCAAAGTCTGACGAAATTCTGTGCAGCGGTTTATGAGGAGTTGCGCTGACAAACTGTTCATCTCTATATAAAAGGTATGGCCAAATGCCTAAGTTAAAAAGTGCGGAAATTCCCGGAAAAAATAACGGAATCGGAATTTCCTGGTAATATGCACATCTACACATTGTGTCCTAAATACCTGCAAAGTTTGACGAAATTCTGTGCAGCGGTTTATGAGGAGTTGCGCTGACAAAAAAAGAGGACTGACTGACTGACGGACTGACTGACTGACTGACGGACGGGTCAAAAACATTATACCTCCCGCAACTAGTTGCGTGGGGTATAACAATGGTCCATTCTCGTGAATGAGCCGAAAAGCATGATGGTCTACTACGTTTTTACTACAAACACGTGGGTTAGGGAAATTTAGGATGCGATTTCAAATGACAATTTACATTTTTTTAATAACCTCTATATTAATTCTCATATGCATTGATCGTAGAACGTGTATTGAGTAGCATAAGTTGTATGTTTCGAAGTTGTACACATTGTAAACATTGTCAATACGTGAGCACACCTCAGAGTTGGTTGCTTTTTGTACCAGTAATAGTCACGTGAAATTGTCTTTTCACTGACAGAACAGCACGGGGAAACTGTAAACAAACGGACCTGTACAATGGAGTGGGGGAAAACTCTAATTTTAGGATTAGTAGATAATAATGTACATAATGCATTAAGCGTATTTTATGTAGTAACCCATAAGTGCATTAAATGCAACTCATAGAGCTGATTTGTCGATTTGTCAGTCATGCTGGTTCCTCCCTGAACAGACGTTACAAAAATAGTTTCCTCGACCTTATGATTCTCGCGATGCTTTTCCCGCGCACATGCGCAGATCCAGCATAGACGTCAGTCCTTTATAAATATGCATGAGAATATGAGAAAAAGAAATTTCATAATTTTTGTCGTTAAACCTACATGTTAGGAAAAATGATAACGTACTTAGGGTAGGTAAACGTAACGTGTACGGACAACGGTCTTTTTGTTTATAAATTGCGATTTCTTAAAGCGTGTATTCAACAAAAAGCTGTCAGTTGCCTATTACATTTAAAACAACCTTTTCTTCATATAATTTTCAAATAAAAGAACCATTTTGATAAATCAAACATGAGAAATATACCGGTATTATATTCCGGCTGACGATTATGGCTTCACATACGGGCATGCGATCGACAATCAAAACTTCCCCAAAAATTGATATCAAATACCGGTACAACGATCTTTTATGGAATACTGACTGTTGTATCTGTTTCCTTAAATAAAAACTAATTCTTGGATTTGGTATAAAAAAAGAGTCAAGTTTAAGACATAATGATTATATTCTGTAATGTTTGGAATGACAACGGACGGATTTTATCATAACCTCACCTGTATGTTCATAAAAACGAATCAGTTTTAGTCCTGCTGAAATTTAAAGCTTTCTGACAACGGTATTGTCTACTCTAAGATATATATATATATCTATATATAGATAACAGTTACGGTAAACACGTTGATTTGTTTACGGAATTTGGGGGAGTGGCAGTATCGAAGATCGATTGGTTTAAGATTTCGCTGTTCTGTAGGTGAAATTCATGTTAGACACGTAGCTACGTCGTATTGGGTCGTATTAGGGGTTTTTCAAAATCATTCGAAGTTTTGCTGCCGTAAGTACAACAGCTATCTTTACTAATGTCGAAGCAAAAATTATTTTTGGCTGATTATCGGCATTTTTAAACGAAGAGTCCTTGCTGAATGACATTCCTTTCTGCAATCCATGAGGATTCTACGCTTAATTCGGACACCCCTGTCGTTATTCCTGAGACAGATGCTCACTCCTCCATGGCACCTGATCCCACCTCTGATGTTTCGGAGGTCCGTGTTTGCTCTTATTTTGTTTTGTTTTATGGACTTTGAGATTGAATACTGTTCGTTATCTCCATATCCTTTTCTGTACTTACTTTGTATTGTTTTATGGACTTTGAGATTGAATACTGTTCTTTATCTCCATATCCTTCTACACAGAAAGCCACGACAGACCTGGCCGACACCTTTTATCTCTTCAAGACTTATTTAGACTCAAAACTGAACGGTCTGAAGGAAGAACTTTCTATGGGTTACGAATTTGAAGATTTGGCTAAGAAACTTATGAAAGACGTGTCAGTTTTTTTTTAAGCACGAGCGAAACAAAACCTAGTTTTAATTTACAAGTAATTTACAGTGTATGTTCGTTTGAACTAGTGAATTTAGATCATAAAAACGTGTTCTTGGCCGTGAGTAAGATCCGCTCCATTGATTAACTGAAGAAGCTACGGCTTGAGCTTTATTGTGCCCAAAAAATTAAATTGTTAAATTGGCTTTAACAAGAGTTGAGTAGATTAATATTATAAATCATTAAAGAATATGGCATGAAGGAGGACCATTCTGGAAGCATGACGTCATCAATTTGGTACATTTCTAAGTTTACAGCAGAAAAGCCTCATAATAACTCATTTCTGTGCTTATATTCCTGTAGAGCGACCGTTCACGGTAGCTTAGTCGGTAGAGCGCTCGCTCCGTGATCAGGAGGTCGTGAGTTCGTATCTCGGCCGCGACTGACCTAGTCGTTAAAATTGGTAGCAACTGTTCCTTCGCCATGCGCTCGGCACTTTGAAGTGAAAGTTGCGGGTCCTTTGAAAGGGACATGACTGTGTACATACATGAATAAGTAGAGTGTTAGTTAGCTTAGAGACTGTAGAATGATTTGTTCTAACCCTGCTCAGGGAACAAGGGAACTCAGACGCTCAGGATCGGATTGGATAATGCAGGGAACTGATGAGACTTTAAAAACAGAGGCCCCGTGTCAGCGGCAGGCGTTGGCACGATAAAAATCCCTCACTGCTCAATGGCCCTGAGTGCCGAGTAAAGGTCAAAATTTGAAGCCCTTCACCGGCATACAGTGACGTCTCCATATGAGTGAAAAATTCTCAAGAGGGACGTTAAACAATATACAATCAATCAATCCTGTAGAGCGTTTACCGTGTTGTTTACATGCTGAGCCCTGGTGATTCTTTTGCAGGTGGTCTCTGGTCATTCAAATTGACAAGCTATACTGAAGATCTTCAAATAAAGAAGGTATTAACTGAACCGTATATCCACACTTATAATGTCGATATTTGCCAAAATCGATCGTTAAACATCAGATAAGACAATGTCGAAAGAATTAGCATTCTTCTGAGTCATCAATGCAGTCAAATTTAAAATTTATTTCAAATGACGATGATCGAAACTCAAAACGACAGTAATTAAAGAATCTTAAAAGGAATCCACAAGTTCCATCTGCAGTTTCACCTCACAACAGTCCTGCTAAACACTGTATAAAAAAAGATAAATTAATAAATATAGATTTTTGTTTTAAAAACTGCCTTTAAAATATTGGAATTATATATTCTTTTCTGTAGGAATGATTTGCATATTATGATGAAGATTTAATCAGTATCCGAAAAAGTTTGCAATTTGAGAGGCATCCCTGAAAAAGGTGTAACTTTAAACAATTTGCTATCAGTTTGGAAAGGGACATGGATATTATATCTTTTTACACTGGAGGTAAATAAAAAAAGCTACTTTTTCATTTCGTTTATTATAAATTACATGTACATGTACAACATGTTTTGGTCATCAATGTATTCTTACTTGATTGTATGCACTTTTTGGCTTTTTTTTTTTCATTTCGTTTATTATAAAATGGTTTAGCTCCCCTCCCCCACTTTCAATTTCCTTCCGACGCCTATGTATGATGAATGTCTGATGAATGAAGGTCACTTGAACATCAAGCTTTTAACGCATTTTTAAGATGCATGCATTTTTCTACTGTACAGGGAAATACTCCATATTACAAATTACTCTGAGCTGTTGAAACTTGTACAGTCTATTGGGTGCAACTACAAGCCTGCGATGCAGGAGGTGGAAAGGAATTTTAGTCTTTCATTGTGTTGCTGTAGCCATGAGTAACACACTATCGCTTTTCTCATATAAAACACCAAAAAAAGAGTCCTCGAAACTCTACCAAATGGTTTTTGCAATAATGAAAGGTTTTCCCCTAAAAACATCTCATTAAAAAATTATATTGAGTAGGTTTTGTAGACTTGTATAAATTAATGATATTACTGTTCGTATAATATATCTAGCAGTAAGTATTTTAAAAGTCATTGTTCATTCATTTATGGACATGTATATACATCGACAATTCTTGCTCCCACGATGAGATGGATATTATTTGCAGCTCTATCGAAGGAAACCTAATAGCTTGTAATTTACATACTCGAAGTGTTTCCTTTAGTTTTGTAAGAAGGACCCGTTCCTCTTCCAACCACAGATTCGTATTATGGAGGTAGCGGAGAGGCTACACCAAGCGAATAGTCAAGGGATTCAATTCCATATTGAAAAGGAGTGTTATATTGTCCACTGTATGAATAGAGCTGGGAAGGGGATAAAACTTCGTTAGAACTAGATGAGTAGGTTTTTGGTTGGTAGTAAACTCCTGCAGACGCAGTATCTGTAAAATTTAATGACATTTACATAGTTTCACTTCCTAACCTCGATTTAGTGTCCATTGACATATTTAAGGTCTTCCGTTTCAGACGGAAGACCTTATAGTGATTCCACTGTTTTTTCTTATTAAGGTCTTCCGTCTTCACGGAAGACCTTATAGTGATTCTATTGTTTCTTATTATTATTATTATTATTATTTTTCCGTACACTAAATTTTGTGCACGCGATTTCTTGAAGACTACTGGGTGGATTTTCATGAAATTTACAGAAATTATGTGTTGTTATCTGAAGTTATTTTTTCTGAGAGATTTTTTGAAAATTCTCTTCTGGTGCCAAGTTACGGGACATTTTCTGAATTTAAAATGACATATTGTCTACGGTTAATCTCAAGAACGGTAGAAGATATCAACATGAAACTTTCAG